>NW_026875301.1:0-10345 GCF_032173495.1 Musca vetustissima
AAATCGGGAGATATAACGGGACTTTGATGCACTATGCCAAATTTCATGCAAATCAGAAGATATAACGGGACTTTGATGCACTATTTACCAAAAATCGGACGAAAACATATATGGGAGCTATATCTTGAACTGAACCGATTTTCACGAAACTTATCACACATCATTCTAGACCTAATTCAGTACGCTGTGCCAAATTTCATGCAAATCGGGAGATATAACGGGACTTTGATGCACTATTTACCAAAAATCGGACGAAAATATATATGGGAGCTATATCTTGATCTGAACCGATTTTCACGAAACTTATCACACATCATTCTAGGCCTAATTCAGTACGCTGTGCCAAATTTCGTGTTAATAGAAATATATATAGGGACTTTGATGCACTATTTAACTAAAATCGGACAAAAATATATATATGGGAGCTATATCTAAATCTGAACCGATTTTCACGAAACTTATCACACATCGTTCTAGGCCTAATTCAGTACTGGGCCAAATTTCGTGTAAATCGAATGATATATAGGGACTTTGATGCACTATTTAACTAAAATCGGACGAAAATATATATGGGAGCTATATCTAAATCTGAACCTATTTTCACGAAACTTATCACACATCATTCAAGGCCTAATTCAGTACGCTGTGCCAAATTTCGTGTAAATCGAATGATATAAAGGGTCTTCGGTGCATTATTTACCTAAAATCGGAAGAAAATATATATGGGAGCTATATCTAAATTTGGAAACTTAACACACATCATTTTTATCTTAATTCAGTACGCTGAGCCAAATTTCGTGCAAAACGAAGGATATATGGGAACTTAGGTACACCATTTACATAAAATCGGACGAAAATATATATGGGAGCTATATCTAAATCTGAACCGATTTACACGAAATTTATCACACATTGTTCTAAACTTAATTCAGTACGCTGTGCCAAAATTCGTGTAAATCGAAAGATATATAGTTTTTTGATGCACTATTAACCTAAAATCAGACGAAAATATATATGGAAGCTATATCTTGATCTGAACCGATTTTCACGAAACTTATCACACATCATTCTAGGCCTAATTCAGTACGCTGTGCCAAATTTCGTGTAAATCGAAAGATATATAGGGACTATGATGCACTATTTACATAAAATCGGACGAAAATATATATGGGAGCTATATCTAAATCTGGACCGATTTTCAGGAAACTTAACACACGTCGTTCTGGACCTAATTCATTGCGCTGTGCCACAGTTCGTGCAAAAAGAATGTTATATAGTAACTTTTGTACGCCATTTACATAAAATCGGACGAAAATATATATGGGAGCTATATCTAAATCAGAGCCGATTTTCAGAAAACTTTGCACACATCATTTTAGACTAATTCAGTACGCTGTCACCCTTCCAACGAGCATAAATCTGAAATTATTTGATTGATACTTTACGAGAAATCTATCAGTACAGCCATCTGCCGAAAAAATAATGAATTTCTTTTTCCTCCTAATCATAGATGGAATATTAGGATGTTAGTCCGTAGAAGGTTAAGGTGCAAACGAGCCAGACATACAAAAAGAAGGGCATTTGAAATTCTAACTCCAAACTGTCTGGCCCAAAGAAAGTTGAGGTCTAAACCCAATATTACAATGAGACAAATTTCCAGCATACCGAAGGTCATATACAATTCGACAAAAGGGAACAAAATATTCACGCTGCAATATGAAATATTCACGCTTATTGGTCCTTGAAAAAATATGAAATATAAAATATTGGGAAATCCCCTCCTGAGGGGCTAGATCTATTTATCCGTAAATCAGCTCTAAGATCAAAAACTTATAAAAATGTGCCCTTTCCATTTTTAAAAGTTTGCCCTCCTACACTACTACAAAGAAATTAAAAGCTTTACAAATATTTGGTGAAATGTACATAAATAGACCTCCAAAGAGGGTCACGACATTACAACAAAAATTGTGTGTGTATTTTTTATATATTACCAGTTGAGTTTATTACTTGACCACAGGTCTGACCAGTAGTGCCATCATAGTGCCAATATCCAACATCAAACATAAAAAAGAAGAAAGTCGAGTGGTTGTATTTTTTCTGCAACTTCATTTTGTTGCTACAACAGCAACAAATAGCACCGGTCTATTGGTTTCCTAATTGTTATTGTTGCTGTTGTTGCCCGTTGACTATTTGCAACAATCCACACTTAGATGCTCGGTCGGTCGATTGGTCAGTCAGTCAGTCAGTCAATTCGGACAATGTCTGAACTTTTACTGCAAACAAGTATTGCGGTTGACTTCTAATTGTCGTTTTCAGTATTTCATCGTTGATTGCTGTTCACAGTTGGTGATTTTGGGTTTATTTTTATTTCAGTTCTTAGTGGATTGTTTTCACTACATATTTCGAACCCTTTGGGGCTTTTTTTTCGGTCGTACAACTTCTTGGCTGTGAACCAAAGTCATCTTTGGTTTTTGAGTCGTTGTCATCATCAGGATGATGACGATCATCATCATCATTGTTGTTCGGACAATGGACAGACCAGTAGAAGAACTTAGTATCGAGATTTTTGTATGTTGTTAAGTTAGCATTATTGCTGAAGTTTTTTGTTGTTGCTGTTGTTGTTGTTGCAATTTCATTTACTTTGCACACAACTTTTAGTTGCAACAACTACAACAACACATACGTTTAAGTTAATACGCCTGCTTCTGCTGTTTCTGCCACTTTTCTCGAACAGCTATTGCCAGCTCCAATTTTTTTTGCACTTTGTTTGCAATGCTTCGTTGATTCCGATTTACTTCATGTTCTTATTTTTCGTTAAGCATTTAGTTTATTTGGCATGTTGTTGTTCGCTCTGTAAGACGACTACTTTAGCAAATTGTACAATTACACGAATGGTTTGAAACTTTCTAAAGATTTGTTCGAAGTCAGTCTATTGCTGTTGATGTTGGTTATGTTTTGTTGGTATTGTTTTCGTTGTTGGTGTAGGAATCATATATGGGTATGGACATGCGGCATATGTTCGGAAATGTGGGTGAAAGTGCAATTGCAGTGCAATTTTTTCAAGGACCAATACAGAAGGAGTTTTCTGAACGAATATTTTTTAAGGACAAGTTTTTTAAGGATTATATTTTAAGAGGTCCAATATAAGGCGTGGATTTTTTAAAGAATGTTTTTTCAAGCATCCATAAAAGGCGTGGATTTTTTAAAGAATATTTTTTTAAGCATCCATATAAGCCGTGGATTTTATACCCTTCACCACTCTGTGGTGCTGGGTAGTTTTATGTCTTTGTGCATATGTTTGTAACAGGCAAAAGGAAACGAGATAGACACATGGTTCCTTTTGAGAATATGCATAGAATCAATTTCTAAGTCGATTTATGCATGTCCGTCCGTCCATCCGTCTGTCGATGTTAAATTGTAAGCAAAGTACAGGTCGCATTTATAATCCGCATTGGATGAAATTTGGCATAGGTCACTTATTTGGCCCAAGGACGAACCCTATTGAAATTGGGAAAATCGGTTCAGATTTAGATATAGCTCCCATATATATATTTAACCGATTTAATGTAAACGGTCCCTATATATCTTTCGATTTGCACGAAATTTGGCACAGCGTAATGAATTAGGTCTAGAATGAGTTGTGTTAAGTTTCGTGAAAATCGGTTAAGATTTGGATATAGCTCCCATATATATTTTAGTCCGATTTAAGGTAAATGGTGTACCAAAGTCTCTATATGTACTTCGATTTGCACGAAATTTGTCATAGCATACTGTCTAGAACGATGTGTGTTAAATTTCGTGAAAATCGGTTGAGATTTAGATATAACTCCCATATATATTTTCGTCCGATTTAAGGTTAATGGTGTACCAATATCCATATATCTTTCGATTTGCACGAAATTTGTCCTAGCGTACTGAATTGAGTCTAGAATGATGTGTGTCCAGTTTCTTGAAAATCGGTTCAGATTTGTATATAGCTCCCATATATATTTTCGTCCGATTTAAGGTAAATAGTATACCAAAGTCCTTATATATCTTTCGATTTGCACGAAATTTGGCTCAGCGTAATGAAGTAGGTCTGGAATGATGTGTGTCAAGTTTCCTGAAAATCGGTTGAGATTTAGATATAGCTCCCATATATATTTTCGTCCGATTTACGGTAAATGGTGTACCAAAGTGCCATATATCTTTCGATTCGTACGAAATTTGGTACAGCGTAATAAATTAGGTCTAGAATGATGTGTGTCAAGTTTCCTGAAAATCGGTTCAGATTTGTATATAGCTCCCATTTATATTTTCGTCCGATTTAAGGTAAATCGTGTACCAAAGTCCCTATATATACTTCGATTTGCACGAAATGTGACACAGCGTTCTGAATTAAGTCTAAAACGATGTGTGTTAAATTTCGTGGAAATCAGTTCAGATTTATATATAGCTCCCATATATATTTTTATCCGAGTTTCCGTAAATAGTGCACCAAAGTCCCTTTGTATCCTTCGATTTGCACGAAATTTGGCATAGCGTACTGAATTGAGTCTAGAATGATGAGTGGTGAGTTTCGGGAAAATCGGTTTAGATTTCGACATATCTCCCATATATATTTTCGTCCGATTTTCGGTAAATAGTGCACCAAAGTCCCTTTATATCCTTCGATTTGCACAAAATTTGGTATAGCGTACTTAATTAAGTCTAAAAAGATTTGTGTTAATTTTCGTGAAAATCGATTCATATTTAGATATAGTTCCCACATATAGATTATATTTTTAACAACGCGGCGTACCGAATAGCGTGTATCAATTTTGCTATAAATCGTTTTTCATAAATTTTTTCCATGTTACGCAGTTAGGATACATATGTAAAATATACCTAAAGTGGTGAAGGGTATCATATAGTCGACCAGTCCGACTTTACTACTTTCCCTACTGGTTTAAAGAATATTTTTCGAAGAATCCATATAAGACGTGGATTTTTTAAAGAATATTTTTTCAAGCATCCAAATAGGGCGTGGATTTTTTAAAGAATATTTTTTCAGGCATCCATATAAGGAGTGGATTTTTTTTAAGAATATTTTTTCAAGCATCCATTTAAGGAGTGGATTTTTATTATAGGGTATTATAGCTTTGTGCAGCTCCAAAAGTTTGTAACGCCGCGAAATATTGGTCCTAGACCCACCATTAAGTATACCGATCGTCATATCTCGACTTGCTGAGTCGATCTAGATATGTGTGCCCGTCCGTCCGTCTGTCCATTATAATTTGTAAACACGATACAGGCCATAGCTATCACGAAATTTTGCATGTAGGACCAATGAAGTTCCTTATTGTTTTTGGTAAATATCATTTAATATATAGGGGATGATATGGGCCAAATAGAACATTTTTGTCGGTTTTTCTGGTCGCTACAGAGGCCACAATTATGGCCCGAACATCGCAAATTTTTACGTGGAGAAGGGGATCAGGTCAAAGCAAAGTCACGCCTGTTTTGATAAAGACCGGTCAATATTTAGCGGGTCAAATTGACCCTGACTTTTGTGTGAAAAATTACAAAAATTGAATTCTGTGACGTATATATTTACTCCTGAAGGATACAGACATGAGAATTAGTTACTACACTCAAAAGGAGTGGTCGACTTTTAAATTGATATCAATTATATTGTCGTATGTACTCGTATGTGGAAGTTACACATAAATATTTAGAGGTGCTTATATATGTTATTTAGTAACCAATACCACACTGGATGGCGGAAATATGGTGCTGATCGCCTTGAAATATTCCATGAGGTTCTAGTTGTGGTCTAGGACAGCGCCTATAATTTTCGTTGATGATCAGATAATAATTTTTGGATGAAGTGAACCGAAAAATTAATTTATTTTGTTTTTTTTTTCTCGAGTCGAGCCGAACACACGATACAACTCACTGTGATAGGAATCTGGACAGATTTTTTCAAGCATCCATATATGGCGTGGATTTTTTAAAGAATATTTTTTTCCAATTTTTTTTTTAAATAAAGGACAGTTTGGCTTTAACTTTTAACTTGAAACATATTTTTCTAATATCCAAAATACCCCATAATGTTCATCGTACCATTATCAAACAAAAAGATAAAACTAGCTGTAGCCCAAAACTAAAGGTGACAATAAATCTCTGATAGTCCATTCCCAAGGCAACAGAAACACGTGTTACTGTTAGAGTCATCCGTTTGTTTTGTAGGTGTTAAAATTTACTTTTTGTGTGATTTAGGAAAAAAAGAATAAAAAAAACTTCCATAGAAAAATCTACCTTTGGTATATCCCCAACAAAACTGTTGCCATGAGATAATTTCAGCTTTGGTTTATTTATTAAACTTTTTTGTCTCATCTCATCGACAAAACAAAATGTATTCAGCAAACAAAAATTATTACGCTTTGTTGAATGTATGGCAACCAAAAAAAAAAAAAATCCAGGCATTTTGTTTTTGCCTCTATTTGTGAATACAATTTTCACAAAAAAAAAGGAAAAAAAAATCGACAGATGAAAATGGCAACAAGAATACATGAACAAGTTTTAATTGCTCCAATAGACCATGAATATTGGTTTTATTTCAATTTTAAAGGCAAAACAGTAACAACAACAGCAGCAGCAAGAAGAACTTCAATAACAACAATTAAATGGAAAAGTTTGCTTCTTTTTCTGCATTTCTCTCTCGGTCGGTTTTTGTGGGTCGAATAACTTTCTGTGACAATGACGACGACAAAACATAAATTGGCTGGGACGATGTCAGTGTTTTTCTTGTCCGAAATGAAAAACAACAACAAAAACAATAAAACAACAAAAAAACAATGAATATTGTTTTCAATAACGAGACACTAATGTAGTAACATGTTGTTGTAGCCATTCACAAAAAGGAACAACGAAATTTTTTGTATTCGCCAGTAGACATTATATCTTATGGATCTGTTTTTTTTTTTGTTTTTTGAAAGTTATGAAAATTGAATAAGTGGATGGGGTGTTGTATATTTTTCCAATAATCAAATAATTTAAGATAGATATTTGTTTGTATCTTTATTGTTTGATCTAAATGGAAATGGATAAATTTCGTGGAATTTATTGAATATATTTGCGTATATTTTATAAGAAGGGATATCAATGAAGGCCAGCAAAATAGGGACGACTACAGATGGAGAGTGATTTTTAAAGATGTGAAAATAAAAAGGTTTTTAGAAAAATAGGATGGGAAATTTATTGTGATGTGGATTATATTAGCTATGTATAAAATAAAATAACTTATAAATGAAATTTTTTTAAAATACTCACTATAAATTATTAGGCCGTTCTTTTCCTCACCACTACGGCATAAAGGGTAAATTAATGTTGCCATTACGTTGGAAATTATCATTTAAGGGAACTCTCGATTTTACATTTTCAAGATTTTGAAGTAGGATTATTGACATCGCTCAAAAATTAAAACAATGGTGGACTTTCGAACAAATATTTTTGGAAAATCGTCTGTTTTTGATCTCAAACTAAGTTAAAAAATAAGGAAGATCTTCACCGATTGGTCTTATCCTAGTTCATACGATAGCTACACACTCATAGAAAAACGTCCCAAAATTTGGAATCGATTGGGTTATTAGTTTTTGAGTTATCGTGCCCGCCATTCGGAAAACACTGTTTGAAGAAAAACCCGTTTAAAGGCTGAGAATCACTCTTGCCGTTCACTCTTAATGGTTCGTGGATAACGGCCTGTCCGTCGATTACACTCACGCTATCTTCAGAAAGAATGGAGCTAGAGAGCTTCAATTTGGTACAGATGTATTATTTGTCGTCAGCCAGGATATGTTCGAAAACATGTTCTATTGATTAACGTTTAGGCTTAGCTCCCCAACCGTACCGTCCGGTATTCGGTATTCTTTTAACCACATTTTCTGAATCCAATTGACTTTAATTTTGCTATTTCGAGATTGCAGAGGAAACTATTATTCTCTTGATAAGGGTCATGTGTCCTATTTAGGGTATTTTGATGAGTCAGACGGCATTTTCAAAGGAAATATATGTTTAGACAGCTAATATTTCAATGGCCGAAAGTAATTAGTGAGAGTTCGAAATATATCCTCATTTTGACATCATTAAACAGATTCGTCTTATTTTATGCTCTTTGAAAAGTCATAGTTGCCTCTGCTAATAGGTCAAATCCTTCCTCTTAGTAATTTTTCAATACAAGTACTCTCAGACCATTAAGTGCAACACCTCGAAATAATCCGTCTGTAGCACCTCAAAATATTTACCAAAGATCCTAAAAACTATATAAATTATAGATCAGAATAAAATTCCACGTCGATTTTTCCGTGTCCGTCTGTCTTTTTAAATCACTATAGAGATGGCTATGGGATATATAAAGGTGTAATCACATTTTCCAACCAAATGGTCTGTAATACGTCATACCAGGTTTTTGAAGGCTGCCATACAGATCCATGTTTTGTCATGGCGACCGTTCCCGCCCATTTTCGTTATTTTGAGGCTTTTAGCCGTATTTCCTAACGAAAAGGTTAAAAATGTGTATTTCGTTTTTTTTTTAATTATGCAGAAGTCTTGGTGAATATTATTAATTCAGCTGCATATGTTGACGTAGCCCTCATATAAAGTTTCTTCGCAGTCTTTGGTATTGTGAGAGTTGTAGCCACATTTTTCACTGGCGTCTAAAACATCACTATGTCTTGGTGAAGCAGCACTTTTTCTATCATTAAATGGATATCCCAAACGGACATATAAATCTGCAATATTGTATAGGCCCTATACAACGACTTCCGAAGGTTCTACAGCAACTTATAGCAATATTTAATGAAATTTGAAATCACGGGGTTACAAAAATAAAATGCAAGTAAAAGCATCGATAATATCGCCATGACCGAACTTTATATACCATCCACCATGTGTTTTTGCATTCAACATTATTTTAATCGGTCGCGACCTTACTTGAGGCATAATACGATAGTACACATATAGATGTTGCTCGTTCGGATGGATGCAATTAAAAATTCGTTGGGAGGGTGATATTTGTTTGTTTTTTTTTTTTTTTGTGTACTCAGTTTTGAAATTTAGTACAGCTCATTTGTTTGGCCCAAGGACGAAAAAAATTGAAAATGGAAAAAAGTCGTTTCATATTAAGATATAGCTCCCATATATATTTCGTCCTATTTGGTGCAATTAAGTCCCTATAAATCTTTCGATTTGCACGAAATTTGGCACAGCATACTGACGTTAGCTTAAACTGATGTTTACAAAGTTTCGTAAAAATCTAATTTTCAGATTTATATATAGCCCCCATATATCGAAATTTGGCACAGAGTAATGAATAAGGTGTAGAATGATGTGTGTTAAGTTTCCTGAAAATAAATCCAGATTTCGTACTGTAGCTCCCATATATATTTTCGTCCGATTTAATGTAAATGGTGTACCAAAGTCCCTATTTTATATTTCGATTTGCACCAAATTTGGCCCAGCGCACTGAATTAGGTCTAGAATGATGTGTGTTTAAGTTTCCTGAAAATCAGTCCAGGATAGATGTAGCACCCATATATATTTTCGTCCGATTTTGCGGTGAATGATCACCAAACACCCAATACTTGTCCAATTAAGACGATACGCATCGTACCTGTAAGATTTGTGGAATCGACTCGAGTAGAGATGGCTGACGTATTCCTCATCCAGATTTATGTTAATGGTGCACCATAGCATATCATAATTGAAATCGGTTAAGATTTGGATATAGCTTTTCCATATCTGTCCGATTAATGATGCACAAAGAACAGAAAATAAGGCCAATAGGCGCAAAAAACATCAAAAATAATAAACGGGTGTCAATAATCTGCTTTAAATAGATACCCAATTGTCCTATCTGCAACAAACGACTCTATATCTGTCCAAATGAAAGAATTAGTATAGGATGCAGATGAGCATGATTATGGATTTATCTAAGTCTCTTTACATTTAAATATTTTAGTTCATCAAAACTTATGTTAACGGTCCTTCAAAAATACGACGTCTCTTAGGATGGATCTGTGGAATATCACCCAAGTGGTGAAGTGTATCATATAGTCGGCCCCGTCCGACTTTACTACTGAGAGAGAATGTATCAGCAATTATGAAAGTATATAGCCGATAATTGTTCTATGGTTAATATAAACGTTGAGGTCTGCCAAGATTAAACAAAGCTTCAATCAAGACAATGGATCAATAGGAATATGCAACTGGTTAGGCGACTTTTCAGTCTCGTCGATCCATAATTTTTTTTTTTTTTTCGCGCGCGCGCGCGCGCGCGCGCGCGCGCGCGCGCGCGCGCGCGCGCGCTCTCTTAGGGATTTTGGCC
>NW_026875302.1:0-10189 GCF_032173495.1 Musca vetustissima
AATCCACACCTTATGTGGAGCCTTGAAAAAATATTCTTTAAAAAATCCACGCCTTATGTGGAGCCTTGAAAAAATATTCGTTAAAAAATCCACGCCTTGTATAGAGCCTTGAAAAAATACGCTTCAAAAATCCACGCCTTGTATAGAGCCTTGTAAAAATAATCTTTAAAAAATCCACGCCTTGTACAGAGCCTTGTAAAAACAATCTTTAAAAAATCCACGCCATGTATAGAGCCTTGTAAAAACAATCTTTAAAAAATCCACGCCTTGTATAGAGCCTTGAAAAAATATTCTTTAAAAAATCCACGCCTTGTATAGAGCCTTGAAAAAATATTCTTTAAAAAATCCACGCCTTGTATAGAGCCTTGAAAAAATATTGTTTAAAAAATCCACGCCTTGTATAGAGCCTTGAAAAAATATTCTTTAAAAAATCCACGCCTTGTATAGAGCCTTAAAAAAATAACCACGCCTTGTATAGAGCCTTGAAAAAATATTCTTTAAAAAATCCACGCCTTGTATAGAGCCTTGAAAAAATATTCTTTAAAAAATCCACGCCTTGTATAGAGCCTTGAAAAAATACGCTTCAAAAATCCACGTCTTGTATAGAGCCTTGAAAAAATATTCTTTATGTGGAGCCTTGAAAAAATATTCTTTAAAAAATCCACGCCTTATGTGGAGCCTTGAAAAAATATTCTTTAAAAAATCCACGCCTTGTATAGAGCCTTGAAAAAATACGCTTCAAAAATCCACGCCTTGTATAGAGCCTTGTAAAAATAATCTTTAAAAAATCCACGCCTTGTACAGAGCCTTGTAAAAACAATCTTTAAAAAATCCACGCCATGTATAGAGCCTTGTAAAAACAATCTTTAAAAAATCCACGCCTTGTATAGAGCCTTGAAAAAATATTCTTTAAAAAATCCACGCCTTGTATAGAGCCTTGAAAAATATTCTTTAAAAAATCCACGCCTTGTATGGAGCCTTGAAAAAATATTCTTTAAAAAATCCACGCCTTGTATAGAGCCTTGAAAAAATATTCTTTAAAAAATCCACGCCTTGTATAGAGCCTTGAAAAAATATTCTTTAAAAAATCCACGCCTTGTATAGAGCCTTGAAAAAATATTCTTTAAAAAATCCACGCCTTATGTGGAGCCTTGAAAAAATATTCTTTAAAAAATCCACGCCTTATGTGGAGCCTTGAAAAAATATTTTTAAAAAATCCACGCCTTATGTGGAGCCTTGAAAAAATATTCTTTAAAAAATCCACGCCTTATGTGGAGCCTTGAAAAAATATTCTTTAAAAAATCCACGCCTTATGTGAAGCCTTGAAAAAATATTCTTTAAAAAATCCACGCTTTGTATAGAGCCTTGAAAAAATATTCTTTAAAAAATCCACGCCTTATGTGGAGCCTTGAAAAAATATTCTTTAAAAAATCCACGCCTTGTATAGAGCCTTGAAAAAATATTCTTTAAAAAATCCACGCCTTATGTGGAGCCTTGAAAAAATATTCTTTAAAAAGTCCACGCCTTATGTGGAGCCTTGAAAAATCTTCTTTTAAAAATCTACGCCTTCTATGAGCCTTGAAAAATATTCTTTAGGGTTATTTCCAAGTCGCCTCGAATGTTTACCTTTCAATGAACATTTTGTGCTACTATTAACGAGAAATGCAATGACAAAAAGAAGAATGTTTGCATTTCTCGTTGACACCTTCAATTGATGATCAACATTGGATTAAAAAGGTTCTTAAATCTTAAAAAAAAGGTACAACAAAAATGTCCTCACAGAAAATAAAGAAAGTATATAGTCTATAATGATTCGGAAAATATTCGATGTATGGGTACAAGGTTCCTGTATCTTAGACATATAGAAATCATCAGGAAAGTACAATTTTGAACTAACTTACCTCAGGAATATTTCTGTTAGAGGATTTTTTCGTAAACAAATCTTTACTAGACCGACAAAATTTCATATCGATTTTCATAGAAATAAAACATAAGAAAATTATAATGTTACCTTAAGAATTTGTCCGATTTGTTCTTCTTCCCCATCTCGATATTTTGTGACATATTTTACTTAATTTTTTGGGGGCAATTTGCAGCTTATCGCGTTAAACAAAAGTAATGATGAAGCATGCAGCAAATTTAAAGAGGCAGCTTACATATGAAGGCATTTAACAAGAACAACCACTATGCCAACAACAACAACAATAACAGCAACGGCATTGATCTTTGCGGTAAGAGAACAAAAAAATCTTAAAAGCGAAAAAAAAGCAAATCGGACGGCTAACAAAACTAACCAAATGACAATGACAGCCAAGCAATGTATTCGAGAGTACAAAAATACGAAAAAAAACAAAACACCAGACAAAAACAAAGAATTTGACATTTGCTCTTCTTAAAGCGACAACAACAACAGCCGTGGCAACAACACCAACGACAATTCTACATTCGAAATACAAAAACCTTGACAAAAAAAAAAAATAACAATAACAGCAATAAACTTACAACGGCCACAAGAAGAAGTTAAAATACTTTTTAGAATATTCAACAAAAAATAAAAATAATGAAAAAGGATTTTTGTTTCTTTAGAATTAAAAAGAAAAAACGGAGGAATATGTCCGCATGTTTGTAGGTTGCACTTAACACAGTGATGGTAATTGTATGAGCCTTGAAAAAAATATTCTTTAAAAAACGCCTTGTATGATGACCCTTTAAAAATCTGCTTTTAAAAATCCACATCTTGTATAGAGCCCTTGAAAACAATTATTTAAACAATCCACGGCTTTTATGATGACCCTTGAAAAAATATTCTTTAAAAAATCCACCTAGGCCATAAAAGCAATTAACCGGCTCAAGAACAACAAAGCAGCAGGAGCCGATGGCTTACCAGCCGAACTATTCAAGAATGGTGGCCAGATGCTGATCAGGAGCATGCACCAGCTGATTAGTACAATTTGGCTAGATGAATGCATGCCCAATGATTGGAACCTCAGCATCCTATGTCCCGTGCGCAAAAAAGGAGACAAGACGATATGTGCCACCTATAGAGGAATAAGTCTCCTTCCCATCGCATATAAAGTGCTATCCAGTGTGCTGTGTGAACGATTGAAGCCAATGGTCAATGAAATCATTGGACCATACCAATGCGGCTTCAGACCTGGCAAATTCACCATTGACCAGATTTTCACTATGCGCCAAATCCTGGTAAAGGCCCACGAAGAACACATCGACACATACCACCTATTTGCCCTATCGACAGCCCTATCCGTTCAGAGGTGTTTAAAGCCACGTCTACGTTCGGCATTCCTGCAAAATTAATACGGCTATGCAGGATAACTTTAAGTGGCACAAGATCAGCAGTTAAAGTAGGAAAGAACCTATCGGAGCCTTTCAATACCGAACGAGGATTCAGACAAGGTGACAGTTTGTCGTGTGGTATTTTTAACATCCTACTGGAAAAGGTCATACGAGACGCAATGGTGAACAGAAATGGCACTCTGTACACCAAACAACACATGTTACTCGCCTACGCCGATGACATCGATATAATGGGTCGAACATTGCGTGCGGTAACAGCCACCTTTGAACAAGCTGATGGTATCAAAGTGGGTCAAGTCCAGTCCAGTAGACTCGGACCAACTGTGGAACTTGAGAACTACAGCTTCGAGGTAGTTAAAGACTTTATATACATATAATGACATCAGTTTTAAAATTCGAAGAAGGTCTACTATGGTCTGAGCGAACAACTCAAAAGCAAGGCCACCTCCCACCAGACCAAACTCACAATCTACAAGATGCTGACACTACCCGTGATATTATATGGATCAGAAGCATGGGTACTTGCGCAAGCAGATGAGGCAGCTCTTTTGGTGTTTGAAAGAAAAATTCTCCGAAAGATCTACGGGCCGATCTGCGTCGACGGTGAATATCGGCGTCGAATGAACCACGAGCTCTACAATTTATACGCGGACATCGACATAGTCAGTCGTATTGAGCTGCCCCAGCTCAAAAGGCATATAAAAACAAGCCTACTGATGGTTCCCGTAGAAGGGGAATGCCACGAATTAGATGGAAAGACCAAGTAGAAAACATCATTTTGGAACGTGGTCTTCCAAATTGGTGGACTCGTGCACAAGACCGACGCGCTTGGAAATCTAATGACCAGGGAAATTATAAAAACAAAAACATTCTGATATAATGTTTAATGTCAATTTCAGGCAAAATTGTCGGGTAAAAAAACATTTGGCCATTTGGCGTTTTTATTTCATTTGGAATAATTCGCTTGGCCAATAACCCGCTGTTACTCACATCGACTGGCCACTTAAATTGATACTCGGAAATAATTGTAAGGCTTAAGGCTTAGCAAAAAGGATTGTTTTACAATAATCAAAAAGACATTAGCAGCAGTTGGAGCGGCAGCAGTACCCGGCTATGTGCGGTAATTCGCTTATAGATGAGAAGCTCCCACTTAATAAATTGCCGCCGTCGCCATCAACGACTTCACACAAAAGGGCCAATTTTTTGGGAAAAGAATTTTCGTTTGGAACAAAAATTAAAGCATTAAAATTGCATCTCATCATTCCAGAGAATTTCAGCAGCAGCAGCTCCATGAGAAGGACAAGGGAAATTGTTTAAATAATTTAGTTTGGAAACAAAAGAAAGATCTGCAATTGTTGAGGATTTTATTTTTTGGTTCGACCTTATAATAATCCACTAATAAATCTCTCAGAAATATTTAGGACAAATTCTGCACACGAAAAGAAAAAAATTACGGCTAAAGAAAATTAATGTTTTTTGTGAAACAAAGACAAACGTTTTATTATTTCACAGGTTCGTTGGTCCTACGAAATGAAATCTGTAGGTACTTCCAAAAAGTCTTCCGCCACACTCACTGCCAGCCTACTCAGCGGCACACAGGTCAAATGAGGCGACCAAATGGCCAGCGAACATTCGGCCAATTGTCACTGATGATGGTCATCGGTGCTTTAACAGGCTCTGGTGGCGGGTGAGTTAGTTATTCTCTTCAATTTTTTTGTATTCTTCTTCTTGTTTGGTTATCCGTTCGGTCCGGTCCGGTCCGTCTTTATGCAAAAAGTGTCATATTACATTTCCTGTTAGTTGTTGTCGTCGTTCTCGTCGTCAGCGTCATTATTGATGTTATTTCTTCTTTTGGTTGTTGTTGTTTATAGTCTTGATTTGTTTTGCATATTATTCCTTATGGCCGTCGATCGTATTCGCATGAAATGAGTTCGAAGAGAAAGCCAATATGAAATATTATTGAAATAAACTGCAGACAGACGGACGAACATACCAAATGATTATGATTTTTAATAATGACAAATTTACACAAAATTTACAACAGTCAACCAGAAAAAACAACAACAACTCCAATGAAGGGTCGAAAAATCGTGTGTGGTAAAAGTGGGACGGAGAATCAAGGGTCATCATCACACAAGGCGTGGATTTTTTAAAGAATATTTTTTCAAGGGTCATCATCACACAAGGCGTGGATTTTTTAAAGAATATTTTTTCAAGGGTCATCATCACACAAGGCGTGGATTTTTTAAAGAATATTTTTTCAAGGGTCATTTTTTCAAGGACCATCCACATATGGCGTGGATTTTTTAAAGAATATTTTTTCAAGGGTCATCATACAAGGCGTGGATTTTTTAAAGAATATTTTTTCAAGGGTCATCATACAAGGCGTGGATTTTTTAAAGAATATTTTTTCAAGGGTCATCACACAAGGCGTGGATTTTTTAAAGAATATTTTTTCAAGGTCAACCACGGCTGGAGTTTTTAAAGAATATTTTTTCAAGGGTCATCATACAAGGCGTGGATTTTTTAAAGAATATTTTTTCAAGGGTCATCATACAAGGCGTGGATTTTTTAAAGAATATTTTTTCAAGGGTCATCATACAAGGCGTGGATTTTTTAAAGAATATTTTTTCAAGGGTCATCATACAAGGCGTGGATTTTTTAAAGAATATTTTTTCAAGGGTCATCATACAAGGCGTGGATTTTTTAAAGAATATTTTTTCAAGGGTCATCATACAAGGCGTGGATTTTTTAAAGAATATTTTTTCAAGGGTCATCATACAAGGCGTGGATTTTTTAAAGAATATTTTTTCAAGGGTCATCATACAAGGCGTGGATTTTTTAAAGAATATTTTTTCAAGGGTCATCATACAAGGCGTGGATTTTTTAAAGAATATTTTTTCAAGGGTCATCATACAAGGCGTGGATTTTTTAAAGAATATTTTTTCAAGGGTCATCATACAAGGCGTGGATTTTTTAAAGAATATTTTTTCAAGGGTCATCATACAAGGCGTGGATTTTTTAAAGAATATTTTTTCAAGGGTCATCATACAAGGCGTGGATTTTTTAAAGAATATTTTTTCAAGGGTCATCATACAAGGCGTGGATTTTTTAAAGAATATTTTTTCAAGGGTCATCATACAAGGCGTGGATTTTTTAAAGAATATTTTTTCAAGGGTCATCATACAAGGCGTGGATTTTTTAAAGAATATTTTTTCAAGGGTCATCATACAAGGCGTGGATTTTTTAAAGAATATTTTTTCAAGGGTCATCATACAAGGCGTGGATTTTTTAAAGAATATTTTTTCAAGGGTCATCATACAAGGCGTGGATTTTTTAAAGAATATTTTTTCAAGGGTCATCATACAAGGCGTGGATTTTTTAAAGAATATTTTTTCAAGGGTCATCATACAAGGCGTGGATTTTTTAAAGAATATTTTTTCAAGGGTCATCATACAAGGCGTGGATTTTTTAAAGAATATTTTTTCAAGGGTCATCATACAAGGCGTGGATTTTTTAAAGAATATTTTTTCAAGGGTCATCATACAAGGCGTGGATTTTTTAAAGAATATTTTTTCAAGGGTCATCATACAAGGCGTGGATTTTTTAAAGAATATTTTTTCAAGGGTCATCATACAAGGCGTGGATTTTTTAAAGAATATTTTTTCAAGGGTCATCATACAAGGCGTGGATTTTTTAAAGAATATTTTTTCAAGGGTCATCATACAAGGCGTGGATTTTTTAAAGAATATTTTTTCAAGGGTCATCATACAAGGCGTGGATTTTTTAAAGAATATTTTTTCAAGGGTCATCATACAAGGCGTGGATTTTTTAAAGAATATTTTTTCAAGGGTCATCATACAAGGCGTGGATTTTTTAAAGAATATTTTTTCAAGGGTCATCATACAAGGCGTGGATTTTTTAAAGAATATTTTTTCAAGGGTCATCATACAAGGCGTGGATTTTTTAAAGAATATTTTTTCAAGGGTCATCATACAAGGCGTGGATTTTTTAAAGAATATTTTTTCAAGGGTCATCATACAAGGCGTGGATTTTTTAAAGAATATTTTTTCAAGGGTCATCATACAAGGCGTGGATTTTTTAAAGAATATTTTTTCAAGGGTCATCATACAAGGCGTGGATTTTTTAAAGAATATTTTTTCAAGGGTCATCATACAAGGCGTGGATTTTTTAAAGAATATTTTTTCAAGGGTCATCATACAAGGCATGGATTTTTTAAAGAATATTTTTTCAAGGGTCATCATACAAGGCGTGGATTTTTTAAAGAATATTTTTTCAAGGGTCATTTTTTTGAAAGACCTCCTTTTCATTTATTATTTTTCAACTGAGAGGGCAAATCAGTTTCCAAAAGAGAATAAAAATGAACGTATGACAATGACAATCTACCAAAACTTTGTAGGTTTTTTGTTATTGGGTTGCCTGGCAATTGTCTTTTTGGGCAAATCAACAGCTTCAGTAGAAAAAACTCGCACAGTCCACAAAAACCACTTGACAGTTGTGGCCAGTTAACAAAGACAATTTCAGTCATCCTCCGAACAAATAAACCCGAAAAAACAACTCCGAGATTCTCTGTCACATAATAAACCAGGATAGTGGCAATGCTGGTACTGGAGAAAATACTTTTTTTTTTTTTGGTTGAGTGTCTCCTTCTGTCGTTGATTTGGGGCCTTTTTCTGAATGTTTTGCTGATTAATGAGGTGAAATGTTAAGAAAAATGTGAAAACCTTTCGGTTGACAAGAAATCAATACGTTCAAATCAAAAAGGAAACAAATGCCTGGCAACAATACTGGGAGGCGGTCGACCCTGCATCGGACCAACATCATCAAACAACCGCGAGTTGAAACCAAACAAATGTCTGTAACTGCAACTGCTGCAGTCGCAACCACAGAGACGACACTTTGAAATGTCCAAAAAGCGTACGGACGGACCACAGCCGTTGTGCGGTGCAAAGAGTTCCCGCGAAATGGAAATGGAAATGGTTGCAATAAACAAAATTATTTTTGATTAAGGCGACAGTTTTGCCGCATTTCTTTTTTCCATTGCAATTCTTGGCCATTTGTTGTTCTCATTGGCACATCGAAGAAGATTTTCTCCTGCCTGTGCGGACGACAACGAAATCTTAACGAGATAAGAAGAGGTGTCAACTGTTGGCTAATTGAAGTTGATTATGAGAGAATATTCCCGTACAGCCAGAACACGACAACAAACACACGCACCGTACCGATGATAAGGACGACTAAATGCCAATGATTTGTTGTAACACTTGTCCAAATCGCCAGCTCAGCAATCGGGAATACAATTCTGTTTTTTTTAAGGTATAACCAGAAGTCTGAAAAAGAATTTGTCAGTTGACAGGAAACATCTTTCCGACTTCAATGTGTAACATGTGAACACTTTTTGTTGATTAACAAAAACATTCACGAGAAAATAATTGAAGAAAATGTCGAAGAATGAAAGGAGGTTTGCAGTTCAGATATTAGGAGGGAATTAAATGATTCTTACAGGTATTCAGATTTTAGAGACTATTGGATACAGAAATTGGTTTATACCATTCTGAAATAAAGCTGTGATATGTAGATACAATCTAAAAAAATTGTATAATTTGCTTGAGTCGAATACGTTCTGACAATTATCATACGTACCCTGTTACTATACATTCAATTTGTTTAGATTCTGAGTCTCAAAATGTCAATATTTGTTTTTACGAAAGTCGAATATTCTTTCAATATTAAATGTCGAAGGAGAATATTTTTTCAAGGCTCACAAGAGGCGTTGATTTTTAAGGAATATTTTTTCAAAGCTCACAAGAATATTTATTTTAAAACTAGGAAAACATTTTTTCAAGGCTCTGAATAGGCGTGGATTATTAGCGAATATTTTTCTCATTCTCAGAAAAGGCGTAAATTTCAAAAGAACATTTTTCCTAGGCCCAGAAAAGGCGTAGATTTTTGATTGATGACCCTTGAAAAAAAATTCTTTAAAAATCCACGCCTGGTATGATGACCCTTGAAAAAAAAATTCTTTAAAAAATCCACGCCTCTTGTGGAGGTCCTTGAAAAAAAAATTCTTTAAAAAATCCACGCCTCTTGTGGAGGTCCTTGAAAAAAAAATTCTTTAAAAATCCACGCCTGGTATAATGACCCTTGAAAAAAAAAATTCTTTAAAAATCCACGCCTGGTATGATGACCCTTGAAAAAAAAATTCTTTAAAAATCCACGCCTGGTATGATGACCCTTGAAAAAAAAATTCTTTAAAAATCCACGCCTGGTATGGCCCCTGAAAAAATATTTTTTTTTAAAAATCCACGCCTGGTATGATGACCCTTGAAAAAAAAATTCTTTAAAAATCCACGCCTGGTATGATGACCCTTCAAAAAAAAATTATTTAAAAATCCACGCCTGGTATGATGACCCTTGAAAAAAAAATTCTTTAAAAATCCACGCCTGGTATGATGACCCTTGAAAAAAAAATTCTTTAAAAATCCACGCCTGGTATGATGACCCTTGAAAAAAAAAATTCTTTAAAAATCCACGCCTGGTATGATGACCCTTGAAAAAAAATTCTTTAAAAATCCACGCCTGGTATGATGACCCTTGAAAAAAAAAAATTCTTTAAAAATCCACGCCTGGTATGATGACCCTTGAAAAAAAAAATTCTTTAAAAATCCACGCCTGGTATGATGACCCTTGAAAAAAAAATTCTTTAAAAATCCACGCCTGGTATGATGACCCTTGAAAAAAAAATTCTTTAAAAATCCACGCCTGGTATGATGACCCTTGAAAAAAAAATTCTTTAAAAATCCACGCCTGGTATGATGACCCTTGAAAAAAATATGATGACCCTTGAAAAAAA
>NW_026875303.1:0-100699 GCF_032173495.1 Musca vetustissima
ATATTTAGCGTAAAGGAAGTTATTGTGGTGCAAACATTTTTGTTTCGAAACTGAGCTATATTAGCTCACTACAAATGTTCGGTAATTCCTACACGATGTAATCAATATTGGTCCCGATTTAGGAATCGCCTCCAGGGACGTACTTATACACATTTTTTTCCAATGGAAATTTTCATATTGAACGGTACGAAAAGTACTAAAACGTACTAAATGTGATGCCAATTGTATTTGGTGAACCGGTGGAGCTAGAACTCTGAAATTTGGTTTGGTGGTCGATGATGGAGTGTAGGGTTTTTGGAAATTCGAACTATAACTATCCGAAAAGTACGAAAATGTACTAAATTTGGTACAATTCTGTAACATGTGAACGGATAGCGTTAAAAACTTGAAATTTGGAGTGTGAATTAAGGTTGAGAAGTAGGGTCCATTTGGTTTTGAAAGCCTGTACTCATGTGTACGAAAAGTACAATATGGTACTATATTTGGTACAAATTTAATTTGGAGATACAAATCGAGCTGGAATCCTGGAATTTGAAATTAAAATTACCGTCGGAGTGTAAGATTGGGATATGTATGTAGTTTTGGAAATTTGTTACTTATGTGTACGAAAAGTACTAAATGGTGCTATAATCGGTACAATTTGGATTTGGGCAATCCTATAGAGCGGGAACAATGAAATTTGGAGTCAGGATCACTCTAGAGGTGTAGGATTGGTCTATGTAGGAAGTTTTGGAAATTCGTACTACTGTGTACTAAGTGTGGTACAATTTTAATTGTGAGTGAAACGATAGAGTTGGAATCCTGAAACGTGGTTTTAGGATCCCTATGGGGGTGTAGGTTTGTGGTAAGAAGGAGGTTTTAGAAATTCGTACGTACTATAAATTGTGGGTGAACCTATAGAGTTGGAATCCTGAAACTTGGAATTAGGGTCAGTGTGGGGGGGTAGGATTGGGGTATGTAGAATGTTTTGGAAATTGGTACTACTGTGTACTAAATTTGGTACAATTTGAATTGTGTGTGAAGTGATAGAGTTTGAGTCCTGAAAAATGGATTTAGCATCACTGTGGGGGAGTTGGTTTGGGTTAAGTTGGAAGTTTTTGAAATTCGTACTAATGTGTACTAAATTTGGTACAATTTGTATTGTGGGTAACCAGATAGAGTTTGAATCCTAGGAAGTTTGGAAACTTGTACTAATGTGTACCTAATTTGGTGTGGGTGAACCGGTAGAGTTTGAATCCTGAAACTTAGATTTAGGATAACTGTGGGAGTGTTGGTTTGGGTTAAGCAGGAAATTTTGGAAATTCTTTCTACTGTGTACTAAATTTGGTACAATTTGGATTGTGGGTCAACCGATTAAGTTGAAACTTCGATTAAGGATCACTGTGGGGGTGTAGGATTGGGGTATGTAGGAAGTTTTGGAAATTGGTACAACTAGGAACTAAATTTGGTACAATTTGAATTATGGGTGAACCAATTAAGTTGAAATCCTAAAACTTATATTTAGGTTCACTGTGGTGGTGTAGGTTTTAGGGTAAGTAAGAGGTTTTGGAAATTCAAACTACTGTGTACTAAATTTGATTCAATTTGAATTGTGGGTGAACCTATGGAGTAGACATCTGCATGAATGCACAAAAACACCACCCATGAGTCACTCACACAAAGTAATGGCTTCTATTCTATAAATTTGTTTGAAATGAAGTCCAATGAGTGAGGGTACAACAAGTATGAATTGCTTCAGGTATGAGAGTTTCGAATTTGTTGTGTATTCGTTTGATTCATACAATCCACGTTTCAGACTCGACGAACCGGTATTTATTGTGTATGTTTACTTCGGTATGAATGTATGTTGTAACATACAAAGTTTGAACAAATGCGGCAAGTTCGTACACGAACATGTTTTACACAATGAGTGTGTCGAATTATACAGTAGTATTCGAATTACCCGAATTAATTGACGAGATATTTTGGTTTTTACACCATCCACAAAAGTATGAAGGGTATGTTATGTTTTTTTTTTTTTTTTTTGTAACTCATCGAAATAGTCATTTCCGCCCATATAAAGTATATATATTCTTAATAAGGACAAAATTTATGAATATCTAGTAATGTATCCACTATATAGCAGAACTTTTCTTTTTTCAATATTTAGATGTTTTTAAACGCACTTTTTTTAAATTCGTTTTAATTTGGGTTCGAATTGGATACCCCATAGTGTGGGGGATATCCAGTACTACAACTTGTCAGTTCATAACCTATAATATGTTAAGACTTCTGTTGTAATATTACTACCTTCGGGGGTGTCGATATACAAAACTAAACCGTTACGTTCCAAAATGGCCTTTATCAGTCCACATTAAGTATATCCTCCCGAGAAGTAATCAATATTGGCCCCCTTATATGCAAAGCCAATTTTTTATACCCTTCACCACACTGTGGTACAGGGTATTATGTCTTTGTGCATATATTTGTAACAGGCAAAAGGAAACTAGATAGACACATGGTTCCTTTTTAGTATATGCATAGAATCACTTTCTAAGTCGATTTATGCATGCCCGTCCGTCTGTCCATGTCAAATTGTAAACAAAGTACAGGTCACATGTATGATCCGAATTTGATGAAATTTGGCATAGGTCACTAATTTGGCCCAAGGACGAACTCTATTAAAATCGGTCTAGAATGATGTGTGTTAAGTTTCGTGAAAATCGGTTCAGATTTAGATATATCCCCCATATATATTTTCGTCCGATTTTAGGTAAATGATGCACCAAACTCCTCAAGTTTATCAGATATTTATCCAAATAATCAAGGGGTGTCCGATTGATATGATTTAGTATAGGTTGCAGAATGACATGTTTATGGATCAAATTTCATTTTACTGGTCCTTCAAAAATGCGACATCTGTTAGGATTCATCTGTTGAATATACCCAAAAAGGTATCATATAGTCGGCCCCGTCCGTCTTTCCTACTTTCCTTACTGGTTATATATCCCCCAATCCCGTTATTGCTTTCGTCGATGGTTTTAGTGATAGTGGAATCTTGAAGTAACTTTTACTTATTATTTTTTTAAAGTTTTTAATTATTTTTATTTAATATAAACAAAAATAAATACAACGTAAAAACAATTCAATACATAACAAACTTAAATTAATGAAAAAAAAACGTATTTCATTTTAATTAATATTAGAATCTAAAACATTAATATGAACAGAAAATAAATACAACGTAAAAAAATTAATTCATAACAAACTTAAATTAATAAAAAAACAATATTTAAAATTTGACTGTTCACCTCGCGGCGGTGAGTATAAAAAGGTCGGCCCTGTCGAACTTAAGGACGTTTTAATTATTTGTATTCTTATTTTTTAATAAACAATCTCTACTCTACTTAATAATAAAAAATAATAAAAAATTAATAAAAAAAATAATAAAAAATTAATTAATAAAAAAATAAAAATGTTAAGTCGTTGAATGAATACATAGAATACAAAATACATTGCATGATGTTCACTCATTGGACTCATTGATGTTGTATAACTTGTTCTTGTAGTCCATCATACTGAATGTTGTGCTTTCAAGTTTGATCGTTTGATCGGACAAAGCACAACGAAGAACAACACAACTTCGGTGGTTGAATTCATTTGCACTCATTAAATGTTGTTGTGTACTCTGAATACGACTTAACATCCATGAATGTGGGTGTGGATTCATTGTACGAGTACATTCATGCAGATGTCTACTATGGAGTTAATAAATGGTACTCAAATTTAATTTATGGTCGATATTAATGTGTGGATTGTTTTTCTGACATATGCAGTTTTCTCTAAAAATAAAATATTATTTTTATAAATTTTTAAATATTTCCTACATTCGCTAACGAAGTTGCCGGCATATGCTAGTTTTTAAAATATTTTCGTTGCAAGTATCGGTTAGTATACCTATGATGGAGGGCATCCAAAGTTCGGCTTGACCGAACTTAACGCTTTTTTCACTTTTTTTGTTTTGAAGAGTAGAATTTTTTCCTTTCAAACAAGATATATATTTGGTAAATCGGTTGAGGATTGGCTGAGTTTCAGTGGTTGACATGTGAAAAATACGCAGTCTTCGGACTGTACGATGAAATTATGATATCAAGCTGTCTAAGTTTTATTATATTACTATGAGTAAATTTAAATAAGTCTTCGAAAATAAGAAACATCATACACAGAGTTATTATTATTATTATGGACTATATGATAATCCCATGCTGCGTATACGTTATGGACATCAAATAACAAATATGTTTCAATACTCATACGCCACATTGAATTGATATTAATATTAGCAAAAAAATATTCGATATTAGCAAAAAAAAAGGATCCTTTTTCCATGTTTCTCATATTATCTGCTGTAAAAAACATGTTTCTCCAGGGTAATTCGATTTTCGTTTTTGGTTACTTTACCACAGCTCACCATTTCACTCACCACCAATGACAAAGTTTTTCCAAAAACAAAAAAAAAATCTAGTGGACATTGTTATTTCTATCGCTAGCAAATCACAACATGCCATATCGAATTACAGTGTCTGCCTCCTGCAGTCCTTACATGTCGACATGTCTAACGGTCTGTCACCTAATTTTGTTGTATAGTATAGCGTGCGGAGCGCGTGTTATCTGTGGGAAAAACACCATCATTTCAACTGTCAAGATTTTAGAGTAACACGTGGACATTACATCAGAAGTGACAGTTCAAATTTTGTTTTGGTTTTTTATTGTTATCAAATTTAGATTCGTGGAAAAATAATCACTGGAAAATATATTTAAAACCAGTGAGCGGAGCAGTATAGTCGGGCGGGGCCGTCCATATGATACCCAACACAACTACTAACTACCTATAACTTCCTGCAGATATTTATTCGGAGCTTGGGCACCTCAACAGCACCTCTCTTTTACACTGACATATTTTCCGCATATTACTATTTATATTCAGTACAGCCCTTCTAATGAATTGTCCAGATTCCCCTCACCGTGGGTTGTGTTGTGATGCTTGGCTTATTATTGGCATCGACTCGAAAAACACAAAAAATAAGTATTCGATCCATTTCATCCCACAATTATAATGTGATCATCACCGAAAGTTATAGGAGTTGTTATTCACCATAACTGGAAACTCCTAGATAATTTCAAAGCGATTAGCGCTATATTTCCGCACTCTAGTGTGGTAATGGTTTACTAAATAATATCTGAGTACGTAAGCACCTGTAAATATTTAAGTGTAACTCCCACCGATCCCTTTCTCTATGTAAAATTTCACGATGTTCGGGCCATAATCGCGGTCTCTGGAGCGACCAGAAAAACCGACAAAAAATTAGTATTTGGTCCATTTCATCCCCTAAATATTAACCGATCTTTACCAAAATCAATAGGGGTCTTCATTGGTCAGAACTCATCCTATATGCAAAATTTCGGGGTCTAGGACCAATATTTCGCGGCGTTACAAACTTTTGGGGCTGCACAAAGCTTTAATACCCAGACAACATAGTTGTGTAGGGTATAAAAATCCATGCGTATTTATAATCCCTGAAAAAAATATTTTTACAATATATACGATTTGTATATTCCATGAAAAATATATTATACCCTACACAACGATATGGTCAGGGTATTATAGCTTTGTACAGCCCAAGAGTTTGTACTTGGTCCTAGACCCACCTTTAAGTATACCGATCGTCATATCTCGGCATGTGTGTCCGTTCGTCCGTCTCTAGACATATGTGTCCGTCCGTCCGTCTCTAGACATGTGTGTCCGTCCGTCCGTCTGTCTACTATAATTTGCAAACACGAAACAGGCCACAGT
The DNA here is from genome assembly GCF_032173495.1 of Musca vetustissima. Taxonomy (NCBI): domain Eukaryota; kingdom Metazoa; phylum Arthropoda; class Insecta; order Diptera; family Muscidae; genus Musca; species Musca vetustissima. Next base: position 5,834 of record NW_026875303.1, read on the forward strand.
TATGAACCAATCTTCACGAAATTTTGCATGTAAGATGGGTTCGGCCCAATGTAGACCCCTATTGTTTGGGAAAGATCGGTTAATATTTAGGGGATGGAATGGACCAAAAACTTTATTTTTGTCTGATTTTCTGGTCGCTCCAGAGGCCGCAATTATGCCCCGAACATCGCGAATTTTTACATGGAGAAGGGTATCGAGCCAAAGAATAAGCATGCCTGCTTTGACAAAGATCGGTCAATATTTAGCGGTTCAAATGGACCCTGACTTTTGCGTAAAAAATGACAAAATTTGTATTATGGGGCGTATATATTTGCCCCCTGAAGAACATAGACTCGAGACCTTGATAGAATATTCAAGAGGAATGGTTGACCTTTAAATTGATACCAATTATATTTTCAAATTTACTTGCATATGGGAGTTACACTTAAATAATTACAAGTGCCTACATATTCAGATATTATTTAGTAACCCATTACCACACTAGAGTGCGGAAATGTAGCGCTGATCGCTTTGAAATGTTCCAATGATAACGCCTATATTTTTCGGTGATGATCAGATAATAATTTTGGGATGAAGTGGACCGAAAACTATTTTTTTTTGTGTTTTTCGAGTCGATCTATAGGCCACAATTGATAGCCGAACACCACAACACAATCTACGGTGAAGGGAACCTGCACAAGTAATTAGAAGGACTGTACTGAACATTAGTAATATTAGTTGACCTCTAGTGGGTCAAAAGGGTTCAAATATCGCGAAATATTATCCAAGCTCGACTATAGCTCCGCTCACTGATTTAAATAATAATTTATAATATTTGAAAAAATATTTTTGGATAATAATTTATAATCTTTAGAAAAATAACTTTAAAATATCAACGCCTAGTATAATCCTTGGATAAAATTTCTTTTAAAACATCTACGCCAAGTCCAGTTCTTGGAAACAAATTTTAAATTCACTCTTCTGCTGGTCCTTGCAATAAAAAACAATTTCTTATATTTCCACAATTTCGACTGTGTTAATTCTTAAAAATATTCTCATCGTAAAAAAAACATCCTAAATAATTACCTAATATATATTCGCATAATTTTACTTATCATATTTCTTTTTTGATTTCATATTTAAGCTTATGGGGATTTATTTGAACAAGAAAGTGTCTCAGCAATTTTTTGTGACAGATTTACACAAAGCGCTGCACATCAAATGAGTAGACTTAAAGTCTCAAGTTAATTGACAAAGTTTTTCAGCAAAAATGGGGTATTAGTTGTGGAACATTTTTGTCAGAGTGTGTGAAGGAACATGTGTGTGTTTGTGTGTATTGGTGTGTTAGCTTACGAAAAAATATTACAGCAAATATACAAAAAATAAAAAAAATAATAAACAAAATCTCTTGTGGGAAATATATTCAAATATTCAAATGATGTCGTCTCGTAGTACATTGCCCCAGTTAATTTTGAAAGTGTGAACTGAAGTGTCAAGGGGGTTACATATGACGAGTAAATAAAGGATTATAAAAGGAAATATATAATTGAGACACAGGATTCTGTGGGAGCTAATATTTTCTGGTATGGGAAACTGGTGTGGTATACAGTGAATTCGATGTGGATATTATAAAAATATTAGGAATTTGTAAGGATATTTTCGAGAATATATTTGAGAATTTAGTGTTTATATATATATTATTTATTATTATTTATATATATATATATATATATGGGCAACAACATAGATGAAGCCAAAGTTCACCCCTTTATAAATCGGGAATTACTTAAGTATATGAAACAAAGTGAATAGTTTTGATTTAATTGGTCTGTCGTTGCAAACCTTTCATGATATTGACCTCCAAACTTTATTTGGGTGGAAGCTGTGTCTACTTTAATGTGAAAAAAATGTTTAAAAACAGGTTGAGCCAAACCAGTTTTTTTTGTGTTCTCTATCGATTTGTGACTAAGCCTCTCATTTCATGGACTTCGTGTCAAAGTAAAACTAGCAGCCCACAAAATGAGGACTACGTCTTTTATGTATCATTTTTCAAAAATGTATCTGCATCTACCTTTAAATGATGCTGACATTTTGAAGCTCGATTTTGAGTGTTTTTTTAATTTTGCTTCTATTTTTAATGTGCAATCACAAAATTCTGAAAATCGATTAGAGTAACTTCGGGTAATGTGTACCACCATTTTTTTGATATAAATGTAAATTGGCGGGTAATGTGGACCAGTCTGTGTGGGTAATGAGAATCAGTAAGTTAAAGGTAGGTTGTGGATTGGTTGTGATAAATTTCAATTTATTGCACTCTTGGGTAACAATGAATGCAAAAATGTATGGGTTTATATTTGAAATGGCCCCCATTTCAAACTAATGGAAACTATTCACCGTGGTTTGCGTTGTTCGGCTTGTAGCCTATACATCGACTCAAAGAAAAAAAAAAACACAAAAAATTAAGTTTTCGGTCTACTTCATTCCAATATTGTTATCTGATCATCACCGAAAATTATACCTAGAACCTCATGGAACATTTCAGAGCGATCAGCGGCCTCCAGTGTGGTAATGGGTTACTAAATAATTAGAGGTCAATATCTCCTATTTCTTGCCATGACATCTATTTCGAATTATGTTTTATTTCATAATATCAAATTTTGTTTTCATTTTACTCAGAAAGGTCTTGGTTGACTTGACCCGCAGTATAGTGACAGATCATTACAAAAGCCCATCAAATTAGTTGGCCAGATTCATTTTCCAGTGTAATTTTCTGCTTATAATTGAGGCATATAGATCGACTTGAGTAAAACACAATAAAAATAACTTTCGGTCCACTTCATCCCAAAATTATTATCTGATCATCACGGCAAATTATAACCGGAACCTCATGGAACATTTTAAAAGCGATGAGCGCTATATTTCCGCCCTACAGTGTGGTAATGGGTTACTAAATAATATGTGAATACGTAAGCAACTGTAAATATTTAAGTGTAACCCTCATATCCGAACACATACGACAATATAGTTGGTATCAATTTAAAGGCTAACAACTCCTCTTGGATATACTATCAATTTCTCGGGTCTACGTCCTTCAGGAGTAAATATATATGCCATAGAATACAAATTTTGTAATTTTCAGACAAAAGTCAGAGTCCATTTGACCTACGAAGTATTGACCGATGTTTATCAAAACAGGCATGCTTATTCTTTGGCCCGATCCCCCTCTCTATGTAAAAATTCGATGTTTGGGTCATAATTGCGGCCTCTAGAGCGACCAGAAAAAGAGATAAAAATTAAGTATTTGGTCCATTTCTTCCCCTAGATATTAACCATCTTTACCAAAAACAATAGGGGTCTTCGTTGGGCAGAACCCATCATACATGCAAAATTTCGTGAAGATGGGTCCATAACTGTGGCCTGTATAGTGTTTACAAATTATAATGGACAGATCGACTCAGCTAGTCGAGATATGACAATCGGTATACTTAAAGGTGGGTCTAGGACCAATATTGCGCAGCGTTACAAACTCTTGGGGCTGCACAAAGCTATTATAACCTGACAACATAGTTGTGTAGGGTATAAAAATTCAATTTGTTAAATAAAAGTTCAATTATTTGTATCTGCTGCAACAAAGGATACATCTCTAACACACAATTACACCCAGCACTTTCTCTCTATACGAATAACAAAATTAATCCTTTTCACACACCAGAATTAAATATTAATGAATTCGCCACTCACTAAACGAAATCAGCAATTTACGCAGGACATAAAAATAAGACAAATGAAAAAGTTTACTCTAACCTGCTTCTCCTGCCATGACCCAGGGGAATAATCATAAGGCGTAAAGTCCAACAAACGAACAAAAAATCACCACAGAAAATTACCACCATCACTCACCATGCGATGGTTGGTACTCAGCTATAGCTTGAAAGTAAATAAAGCGTTTTTATGCTTTGGAAATTAGTATAGACTTACATGTAGAATTTATTACCTTTATTTTTGATGAGGTCTTGCTTTTACCGCTAATTTTGTTGTTCTTGATTCCTTTGATATTAGCGTGAGTTAGAAAAAGAAGAAGAGGATGCTGCTGCTGACGCTTGTTGTTGTTCTTATGTGGTTATATACACCGACAATCTGGGTCATTGATCTGTATTATGGTACTGCTGTCTGCCTGTGTATTTCTATGTATTTTCGTCTTATTTCAATATTAATGATGGCATAGATATCATTGCAGACTCTTTGCGAGAAGTTGAGAAAAATACCAAGACAAATTCTTTTTTTTTCTAATGGAAATACTGAGAATAAAATGTCGTTGTCCTAGGAGCTAAGTGGTTGTTTTTGTTGTGGCGTTTTTCTTCATGAAACAGTTTTTTTTTTGCACTTGGTTTTGGCAATAATTCAAGTAATGTTCAACCAAACAACAACTCATTTCCAGTGGTCGTAGTGGCATTTAGCCAGCCATACTCACACACACACACAATCTTTTGTTGTTGTTACTGCTATTTTACTCACTGTTGTTTTTGTTGATTTTAAAACTCTGTAAAAAAACAAATACACTTTCACTTGATACAGTTTCTGTTATGTCTCCGGCTCTCCCAGCACTATGCCGTTAATTTCTATGCTCTCTTACACAAGTATATCAAATGGACAGCGACAGGGAGAGAGCGAGTGTGATACGACTCTTTGATTATAACATTATTTATGTTTTGTTTACATTGGTTGCTGGCCTCTAACACTGGCACTCATACAAGCCAAAGAGAAACTCTCATTTCGACCCTCTCGCTCTCATTTCAAGTTTAGTATCTCTACTCCGTGGAAATTTATTTACGTGTTACGTTGTGCTCTTCATATCATTTGTTGGCTGTTAAAAGAGGATGCTACTTGTGTTTTACAGCATCCTGCAAGAACTTGATTCGTATCGTTATTGTTGTTTTTGTACAGACACTGACTACGTATTGTACTCGCCTTTATTATTGCTGTTACATATTGTCATAACTTGATTGTTGGTCATGTTTATTGACTTTTGTTTTTATTTCTTTCTTTCTTTCCGCGTTGTCATATTTCTTGATTTTTGAAGAGAATGTTATTGATAATGACGATAATTATTTATATTACAGATACTGTTTTTCTTTTCATTAAAACTTTTATTTAATGTATTTTTTTTAATAATGATTTTGATTTTATTTTTCTTGGAAAAAAATAATTGACAACACAAAAAGTCACTTAATTTTGTTTTACAAAACAACAAAAACACTTTGCAAGTTTTTATGTTACCAACATCAATACACACACTCAATGATATACAAATAAGTGAATGATATTTTGCCGCGGGAAAACTAGAAGAGGGATAACATTTATTGAAGTAATATTTGCATATTTTTCTGGGTGTGCCAGAAAAACAAAAGTTTTTTTTTTTGACAAATTTCTTGGGAATTTCGAATTGATAATTTGGCAGTTTTAATTGAATTTAATTAAAATTATTTTTTTTACTCTCCGTCCTAAATTTGTCATTCAAAAACAAATTTAGGGTGAATAATAATTTGTCCATATATGGGCAATATTGCCAATTTTTTAACATAGCTGAAGCGGAGGTTCGCCCCTTTATAACTCGGGAACTACTTAAGTATATGAAAAAAGTGAATAGTTTTGGTTTAATTAAACTGTCGTGGCAAACTGTTCATGATATTGACCTCCAAACTTTATTTTGGTAGAATCTGTGTCTACTTTAATATTAAAAAATGTGTAAAAACAGGATGAGGCGAACCAGTTTTTTTATGTTTTCTATCGATTTGTGATTAAGCCACTCATTTCACGGTCTTCGTGTCAAAGTAAAACTAGAAGCCAACAAAATGGGGACTACGGTCCTTACTTTTAAATGATGCTGACATTTTAAAGCTCGATTTTGAGTGTTTTTTGAATTTTACTTCTAGCTTTAATACGCATACAAGAATTTCTAAAAATCGATTGTAACATTATTGTAGTCGCGAATCTGAGTAATTTGGCGTATATTTTGTGTATGTAGTATGCACAGCTTCAGAGTAATACTCATCCGAAGGTGAACATTTTATGTGATAAAATTTCTATAAAACCTATTTTTTCGGGCCATATTTGTAGATCTGTCAACCGAATGATATGGGTATCCGCGATCAGTAAGGTTTTTTACGTTTCGCTTGATATAAAATCTTCTTCGTGAAAATCCATCTACTAGAACGGCGGGAACTAGCATTCCAAAAACACGAAATTTGGCAAAAAAAAGTGTTTTTGAAAATATCGCGGATTTATTTGCATTTTCTGTGGATCATTTCCTCTTCAATAAATGACCTCATACGGATTTTGATATTTTTTGAAAAGAGAACTTTAAAAACTTCAGCCGAAAGAGAGATGTACCCAATTTATCTCAAAAATAGTGTGAGCTGGCACATCCATGGTTCTTAATGGACCACATTGAAATTGGTATAGATCGATGTATTTTTTTAGGGTGCACACCGAAATCGGATGCGCGTTAATGGCATATGGAGTTTTCGGAAATTATTCGCGTTTTACGATTTTTTGGGTACTTCAATGTAACGTGCGGCACATCTTAGCCGTCAAATGAAATTTCGCAAAATATATATGGATTGGAAGATAAACTTCAGTACTTCCTGGAAAGAGCATGCGCATCAAAAGATTTTGAGAATTACGCGATTTACACGCAATTTAAAATGTATATTTCATAATATAGTTTTATTTTAAGATTTATTCATATTTATAAAACCCTAAGATTTATCGGAAGGGTCTTGCTATAATCCGCTAGGTGTATACCTGTACACAAAAATGGGATTATTTTTATATATGTCAATTTTTCGGCGAAATTCCGGTAAAATAGCAGAATAACCCCAACATTTGTTTCTGAAATTTCTTGTGTACAATTAAAAAAATAAATATGATGACATTATTTTTTCGAACCAAAAACAAATATTTTTCCTCAATATCTTGTTTTATTGTCGCTTTGATTTAGAAACCGCTACACGGACTTGTGTGATTTTGATATCATTTGATTCATCATGGTGTTTAGATTATGCAGATATTTTTAAATTAATTTTTAGGTGTGTGTATGTCATTAATATAATGAAAATATTGATGTAATCTGCAATATATATTTTATATTTTTCTCATATTTCGCGAATATGTGCAACTTTATCGTGATTATTATAATATATTCATATTCTTATTTTACGGAGGAAGATATATATCAAAGTTTTTGGTCAATATAATAAACGGCGTAATTTTAAGATTTTTTTCTTATGCCCAAAATTAAAACCTCGATAACTTTTGCGCGCATCAACCAAAATTTTGATCGCGAACGGTTTCGGAGTCAGAACATTTTTCTCTATATGTGTACCAAAAATCATTGATGTGCCACAAAAACAAAAAAGCTGATTTTTTGAAAATGGAATATTAAAAAATTGGCAATATTGGCCATATACTGTTTTTCTTTTCATTAAAACTTTTATTGAAGGTATTTTTTAATAATGATTTTTATTTTATTTTTCTTGGAAAAAAAATAATTGACAACACAAAAAGTCACTTAATTTTGTTTTACAAAACAACAAAAACACTTTGCAAGTTTTTATGTTACCAACATCAATACACACACTCAATGATATACAAATAAGTGAATGATATTTTGCCGCGGGAAAACTAGAAGAGGGATAACATTTATTGAAGTAATATTTGCATATTTTTCTGGGTGTGCCAGAAAAACAAAAGTTTTTTTTTTTGACAAATTTCTTGGGAATTTCGAATTGATAATTTGGCAGTCTTAATTGAATTTAATTTAAATTATTTTTTTTACTCTCCGTCCTAAATTTGTCATTCAAACACAAATTTAGGGTGAACAATAATATGTCCATATATGGGCAATGTTGCCAATTTTTTAATATTTCATTTTCAAAAAATCAGTTTTGTTGTTTTTGTGGTACATCAATGATTTTTGGTGCACATATAGAGAAAAATGTTCTGACTCCGAAACCGCGATCAAATTTTTGATTGATGCGCGCAAAAGTTATGGAGGTTTTAATTTTGGACATAAGAAAAAAATCGTAAAATTACGCCGTTTATTATATTGACCAAAAACGTTATATGAATATATTATAATAATCGCGATAAAGATGCACATCTTCGCGAAATATGAAAAAATAATAAAAAATATAGGAGACTACATCAATATTTTCATTAATTTTTGACATATACACACCTAAAAATTAATTAAAAATGTATCTACATAATCTAAATTAATTAAAAAGTATCTACATAATCTAAACACCACGATGAATCAAATGAAATCAAAATCACACAACTCCGTGTAGCGGTTTCTAAATTACAGCGACAACAAAACAAGATATTGCGGAAAAATATTTGTTTTTGGTTCGATGAAATAATGTCATCACATTTATTTTTTATACCCTACACAACTATGTTGTCAAGGTATTATAGCTTTGTGCAGCCCCAAGAGTTTGTAACGCCGCGAAATATTGGTCCTAGACTCACCTTTAAATATACCGATCGTCATATCTGGACTAGCTGAGTTGATGTAGAAATGCGTGTCCGTCAGGCCACAGTTATGGACCAATCTTCACGAAATTTTGCATGTAGAATGGGTTCTTGCCAATGAAGACCCTTATTGTTTTTTGGAAAAGATCGGTTAATATTTAGGGGATAAAATGGACCAAAAACTTTAGTTTGGTCTGATTTTCTGGTCGCTCCAGAGGCCGCAATTATGGCCCAAACACCGCGAATTTTTGAATGGAGAAGGGGATCGGGCCAAAGAATAAGCATGTCTATTTTGATAAAGATCGGTCAATGACAAAATTGGTATTTTATAGCGTATATACTTGCCCCTGAAGGACCTAAACCCAAAAAGTTTATAGTATGTTCAAGAGGAGTAGTTGACCTTTAAATTGATACCAATTATATGGTTGTATGTACTTAAATAGTTCCAGGTGCTTACGTATTCAGACATTATTTAGTAACCCAAAACCACACTAGAGGACGGAAATATAGCGCTGATCGCTTTGAAAATTTCCATGAGATTCCAGTTATGGTCAAGGACAACGCCTAAAATTGTTGGTGATGATCAGATAATAATTTTGGGATGAAGTGTTTGTGTGTGTGTTTTTTTTTTTTTTTTTTTTTGAGTCGACCTATAGGCCACTTTTGAAGATCCAACAGTTGTGTAGGGTATTATATGATCGGCCCGTCCGACTATACTGCTCCGCTCCCTTGTTTAATTTTATAAAAGAAATTTGAGAAAAAAAATGTTGGGTATTTTACTCGAAATTCGACGATAAATAGAAATAAATCTTAAAATAAAATAGTATTATGAAATAAACATTTTAAATTTCGTCTAAATCGCGTAATTCTCAAAATCATTTGATGCGCATGCGGTTTCCCGGAAGTACTGATGTTTATCTTCCAATCCATGTATATTTTGCGAAATTTCATTTGACGGCTAAGATGTGCCACATGTGCCAAAAGATCAAAATACGTATGAGATCATTTATTGAAGCGGAAATTATCCACAGAAAACGCAAATAAATCCGCGATATTTTCAAAACCATTTTTTGCCAAATTTCGTGTTTTTGGAAGGTCAGTTCCCGCCGATCTAGTAGATGGATTTTCACGAAGAAAATTTTATATCATCCGAAACGTAAAAAACCTTATTGTTCAGTTGGCAGATCCAAAAATTTGGCCCGAAAAATAGGTTTTTTAGAAATTTGATCGCAACAAATTCGCACCTTCGGATGAGTATTACTCTGAAGCTGTGCATACTACATACACAAAATACATATCAAATTACGCAGATTCGCGACTACAATAATCTTATAATCGATTTTTATAAATTCCTGTTTGCGTATTAAAGCTAGAAGTAAAATTAAAAAAACAACATGTCAGCATCATTTAAAGGTAGATGCAGTTAAAATTTTGAAAAATGATACATAAGGGGCGTAGTCCCCATTTTATTGGCTTCTAGTTTTCTTTTGACACGAAGACCGTGCAATGAGTGGCTTAGTCGCAAATCGATAGAGAACATAAAAAAACTGGTTCGCCTCACACATTTTTTTACACATTTTTTACATTAAAGTAGACACAGCATTCAACAAAATTAAGTTTGGAGGTCAAGGTCATGAACAGTTTGCAACGACAGACCAATTATACTTAAAGAATTCCCGAGTTACATAGGGGTGAACCTCCGCTTCAGCTATGTTAAAAAATTGGCAATATTGCCCATATATAGATAGAATTTTTGTTTCCTTTCAGTGAAATCTCAATAACTCAAGTGAAAATATTAATAGCTCTGGAATACATAGCCGAATTATTGTGTCAGCATCAAGCGAAGTTGTGCGAAGTTAATAATCCTGGTTTATAGCAGAGCTGCACATGTATTCGTTCGAATCACGTTAACAATTTTGGATTTGTTCGGTACTCATGGGGCCCCCATTTTTATTATTATTAAAAAAACAACAAACTTGTCCCATATTGACTTGATATTCTTATATAATCATTATTCATATTCATCCTGCTTAGCCCCAATTTGTATTTCCTAACATATTCTGTATATTTCCTATAATTATTAATGATTATTTATCCGACAGTTATTCATTACAATATTATGATTATAGAAGAGGTCATGGAAAATATTCTTGTTCCACTTTTTTATTATTTGTTATCCTTTTCCCGTCCATCTCACATACTCAAACAAATTACATGCTTGCATGGCTCCCTTCAAGTCTACAATTTACACAATATTATTACCATGATATTCTTGTGAAATGCTCATGTCCTCATGATGTTTTCAATTTGTATTTTGTTTCTTTTACTTTTTATATTCGCACACACAGACACACACACTCACATATCGCTGAAACAGCAGAAGGCATTCATATTCAATAGTTGAATACAATTTGTATTCGCAGATAGTGGAACAATTTAGGGACATGGGTAGTGAAATGTAGTTGAAATGGAAATTAAAAACAAAAATAAGAACTTTTCAAATTTTCTTGAAAAAATCCGCCATTGAAAAAAATGGAAAATTTTGAAATTTTTGAAACAAATACAAAATTCTTTACTGAAACTCCCTCCATTTAATATCTCTTAATAAGGTCTGTTATATGGATCTGAAGCAAGGCTACTTAAGCAATCAGAGGAGACAGCTCTTGGAGTGTTTGAGAGAAAATTTCTCCGAAAGATCTATGGGCCAATCTGCGTTGACGGTGAATATCGCCATCGAATGAACCATGAGTTGTACCAGCTATTCTCGGACATCGACATTGTTAGACGTATTGAACTGCAGCGACTACGTTGGCTAGGTCATGTTGTGAGAATGGATGAAGATGCCCCAGCCCAGTAGACATATAAAAGCGAACCAGCTGATAGTTCACGCAGAAGGGGAGACCACGAATAGGATGGAAAGACCAAGTGGAAGACAAAATTGCCGAATATGGTCTTTCAAATTGGAAAAACTGCGCAAAATACCGACACGCCTGGAAATCGTTTTTAAGCTCGGCTTATGGAACGAAAGTTCTGTCACAATCCAGCTTAGTAACTTCATATGGTGACTATGCCATTGTAAATTATCTGGTAGTACGTTGTTTGGGAACAGAAATTACAGACACTCACGGTGGATAACTGGGCTAGGAACATCAACGTACCGGGTGGTGGGAAATGTAGTTAACAATTTCAAAATGCCAAATATGGGGTGGGGAGCTGTACCAGACCGATATTAATATTTTTTGGAGTGTAGGAATTAAAACCCAAAATATAAAATTACACACAATTCGGTTGCGTTGAAGAGCCACAGAACATTTGTTCCATAAACCGAACTGCGCCAATCTTGTGTACAGATTTTCCAATTAGAAATGTCATGTTTCCAGATATTATCTTCTTTCCAGATATTATCCTCTTTTGCCTGAAACAACAATAGACTCGTTTTTATGTGCCTTTTGAGCTGGGGCATCCATACAAACATGGCAAAAAATAGAAGGATTTATCGTAGGCGGATGAAATTTGGTACGAGTGTTTTTTATTATAATTCTACTATATCTCCACTTCCAATAAAATATTTTTCCAGGGAATTGCAAATTTTATGTAACATATTGCATGATTACTATGTTATAAATCCGTCGTTCTCCTTCCTATTTGGCCCTCAATAATTTATTTAATGGTATGTATATCATATTCGATCCTTAACTTCTAACTATTTCTTAAATATGTCATATTTTTTAATAGGGAGGTCACTAAAAACGTAAATAAAACCCATTTTTGGCCGCGGTCGTGACACTGTCCATCGCAGTTGCTGCATATCCATACATCTGACAATGTCGATGTCCTTGTACAAATGGTATAGCACGTGGTTGATTCGATTTCGATATTCATTGTCGACGCACACCTAGGCCCACATATCTTTCGGAAAATTTTTCTCTCAAACATTCCATGCTTCAGATCCGTAAACCACCAAAATACCAAATTGTGGGGGGTACTGTTCTATGGAGACTCACCTGAAACATGAACTTATAATGTTTTGGCGACTTTTTCAACCGAAGTGACTTTGAATTCTCATTGGACAGAGAATAGCTCTACCAAGAATTTTAATTATTGGGTTTTGCTCCCAAAGAGCGGTGCCCCACATTTTTCGGCATTTTGGTAACGTACGAATTGACTTTTCGGAATACTTTAACATTTTCGGTATTTTGAAGGATTTAACAGTATTCTCTAGGTTATTTTAGGGTAGGACATATTTATGCAGACAATTTTCTACGTAGGTTTGTTTGGACATACGTCACATATAAAAAATAGTCCTATTTGCGTACTTTTGAGGTTTTAGAACATTTTTTTTCCATCGAAGTGGCTGCATTTTTAAACAGACAATACCACAGTCACCATATGAAGTACCCGACCATTTTTAAAGAAAATTTTGATACACACCACAATGTGCAGGGTAGAAAATGTTTGAACTTTCGGGCTTTTTTACATTTTCGCAGATTTACTGGCATTTTTCTAACATAGGAGAATCCAACTCACATCGTGAAACATTTGGAAATTTGGGATGGAACCAAAAAGACTGACATTTTTCAAAAATTCCGGAAAAAATAAAAATGCTAAAAAATATGCTAGGTGCTAGTTCAATTTTTTTTGGTGCTAAACGAGTTTAAAAAGTGCTAAATTTAGCACTAAAAGTGCTAAATTGACAACACTGACTGTGGCATACAGAATTTCCGATAAAAACAAGTGGTGATTTGTTATCAGGGATGGTCCGTGTGACGAATTTTTAGGTTTTCGACTGTCAAAAAGGTGTAAACGTCGAAAACGTCATATACTTGTATAAAATGTAATAAATGTAGTAAACGTCATTTATTTCAATATTATCAGCATATACATATATTTTCAAGAATATATGTATATTATTTTTACATATATCTGACTATTCCTTACTAGAACTGATACAAATTTCCACATTTTTTGAGAATAACATTTTGAAATTTTATTTAAATTTCAGTAAAGCATGCGTAATTTCCAAATTGATTAATGGAAATAGCTATTTTGTCAAAAACCTAATGGATTTGGGTAGGTTTCCGACGTTTCTGACGTATGTATTATACGTCGGAAAGGTATGTCATTTACGTCACTGTTTCTGATAGGCCATCTCTGTTTGTTATACCCCTAATTATATGTCGCCGGAAAGTAAAGTAAAAACGTCGTTATGTTCCCTCCATCATGAGGTGTACATTAAAAATACCGTTCGGGATCTCAGATATATGACGGGTTATGTCGTAGTAAATTTATTTTAGGAAGATTTAACACCCATCATCCCCAAAATAGCCCTCAAATACATGCATGTATATTTACAATATTCAATATATTGCACGCCTTTTCCCGATGTTTGAAAATCGCCGAAATTTCAAATCGAGAATGTATGTGCAAAATTTAACCCATTGTGGCCTAAAAGGGTTAAGTTTATAATCAGATCATGTCATAATGACCTGATTATGGACGACACATAGAAAAATCTGAAAAATTAAATTTTTTGGTAAAATTATGAGCTTTTCAATATAGAGAAGAGGGTAAACATGTGTACAATACAGGTTTCTGTATACAGTCCAAATTATTTAAATCACTTCGTATTCGAATTGTACGAATTCTGCCATCAGAACTATTTTTGATTCTCGTAACAAATAATATAGAGAATAATTTAAAATGATATTTCCTTGATTTTGAATTTGGTTATCTTGCCATTGGATTTTTATTTTCCAGAAAGAATGTAATGTATCTCCCGAATGCTAGAATGTAGCGACGTCAAATTTTATTCATATCCTATTTATTCATATTAATGTAACTGTCATTAAACCTATGCACATAAAATCGTTCTATGATCACGGAAAAAAAATCGGGACCCAAAAGGTTAAATATTGCCTGTTCAATTTTAATTTCAACAGACAGATGGAAATTCACAAATTGACATAGAATTTTTTATTTGGGGTCCCCGGTGAAGATTTCGAGATATTACGTACGGAATGAAAAAAAAACACGCTAGTTCATAACCCCTGATTTTTTTTAAATTATTTCTTTTACAAATTTTTCAAATCTCTCAAAGTGGGAATTTTTAGGGCCAACTTCTTTAACATTTTTTTGGCAAACTTTAAACGTAATTGGTCTCTGTTAGCTTTGCATCGCTTTTTTTTGCCCCCTATCGAAACCCCTCTACAACATTTTTTGTGTGTGTGTTGACATAACTGGAAAATTTTGTCGCAGACAAGAGTAGAAGAAGAAAAAGAGTAGTTGATTACAATGTCTGGTGGATTGGCAGCCAAATGCCAGAAATTAAACAGACACATGCATGCTGACAATGCCGCAATATAACAAAAGCAACAACGACAAGAAAGCACAACTAAATGCCATACACATGTCACACGCATTCATACACACACACACACATTCAAGTGCATACTGAGATATTTGTTATCAAATTTGCTAGTGCGATTGTGAATGTATGCAGTTGTTGTAATTTTTTGTTAACACCATCCCGAATTGAAATTTTTTCTCTCCAGAAAACACGTTCTCCCAAAAAAATAACACTGCGGAAAATTTATTGTTTTTGTTTGCTTCGTTTTATCTTCCTCACAAATTTTACCTGCTCTTTCTTCTTCCTGTTAGCAATTCAGTTTGTTTTTTGCGACGATCCCTTGCAGGATTTGAAAATTTTCCAGAATTTAATACCCTACATCCGTTGGCTTGTTTTTTGTTTCCCCACGAAAGAGGGGGATATTGAATTTCTCAATTAATTGAATATCGGTCGCATGCGTTGGAGCGATGGGGTGACATTTTTGTATGGAGTGGTGTATATTTCAAGTACCATCACAAAATTGTTCATGTAGAGGAGTATGTTGTTGTAGCAACAACAACACCTTTTATTGCCATGTTATATTAATGGGTACAACAATCCATTTATATTTAATTCAATTTGTAATGCCTGAATCCTTTTGCAAGGACATATATAAAGTGACATATGATATATAGTGAGAGTATGTGTGATACTCACTTCACGTGACGTCACACAGAAAAAAACACAGTAACATGCTAATCAAAATAAATATCGATTAGAAGTGAGCTATTTTTTGTGGCATATTTGTCCTTACGGAATGTCGAATGATGTTTGTATTGCTCCAACTTGTTATACGCCTAACCATATGGGACCAGAAATTTTATAACCTCCACCACCATGAAGTGAGAATTTAATATACCTGTAATCGTTCGGGACCTTAGAGATATGGCGGGTTATGCCATTTTAGGAAGATTTGACACCTAATGAGAACAAATTTAGTTCCATTTAGCACACCTATTTCCATAAGTATCCTCGTCCATCATCCAACAAAACTTCCTGCATATCCCGATCCTAAACCCCACAATAATTTCAAATTTCAGGATTCCAAATCTATTGGTTCACCCACAATTCAATTTGTATTAAATTTAGTACATAGTATTACCAATTTCCAAAACTTCCTTCTTACCTCAAACCTACACCCCACAGTGATCCTAAGTCAAAATTTCAGGATTCCAACTCTATCGGTTCACCCACAATTCAAATTGTACTAAATTTAGTACATAGTAGTACGAATTTCCATTACCTCCTACATACCCCAATCCTACACCTACACACTGATTCTAAATCAAAACTTCAGGATTTCCACTCTATCGGTTCACCCACAATTAATATTGTACTAAATTTAGTACACAGTAGTAGGAAATTCCAAAAATTCCTACTTAACCCAAACCTTCACCCCACAATTTAATTCACCCACAATTCAAATTGTACTAAATTTAGTACATAGTAGTACCAATTTCCCAAACTTCATACATACCCCAATCCTACACCTCCACAGTAATCCTGACTCCAAACTTTATTGTTCCCGCTCTATCGGTTCACCCAAATCCAAATTGTACCAATTATAGTACGATTTAGTACTTTTCTTACAGATAAGTAACAAATTTCCAAAACTACGTACGTATCCCAATCCTACACTCCGACGGCAATGTTAATTTCAAATTTCTGGATTCCAGATAGATTTTCTAAAATGAAAATTGTACCAAATATAGTACCATATAGTATTTTTCGTACACATGAGTTTACGCTTTCTAAATCATCTCCTTAATTAGACCCTATATCTCAACCCTAATTCGCATTCCAGATTTCAAGTTTTTAGCTCTATCCATTCACAATTTTAAGAGTTCTAGCTTTATCGGTTTGAAAAATACAAATGATACCACACTTCGTACTTTTTATTACTTTTCGTACTGTTCTAGTACGTATCTCTAAAAACCCAGCCTATCTGACACCTTGAGACCATCTAGCTTCAACCGTTTTGTCTGGGCGTTGATAAATCAGTCAGTCAATCACTTTAATCTTTTATTAGTACAGATTTAGGGGTACCGTTATATGACAGTTATTCTACAAAAAGGGCCTATATCGATAGATTTAGATTCGGAAATTTACTACCCAATGATACCTTAAAGTACCAAACAATTCAATTTCGTAAAAAAAAATTCGTAGTTGGCTCGCTTTTGAGCTAGGCATCCTCATCCATTCTCACTACATGACCTAGCCAACGTAGTCGCTGCAGCCTGAACATGTCGATGTCCGAGAATATATGGTACAACTCATAGTTCATTCGAAGGCGATATTAACCGTGTCTCTCAAACACTCCAAGAGCTGTCTCATCTGCTTGCGCAAGTACCCATGCTCCTGATGCATACACCAGCACGGGTAGTATCAGCGTCTTGTTGAGTGTGAATTTGATCTAGCGAGAGGTGGCCTTGCTTTTGAGTATCTTACGCAAACGATAGCAGCCAACACTTTTCTTCTCCGGATTTCAAAGCTGATGTTATTATTTTTGAGGTATATAAAATCGAAGCTGTCGTTTTGAAAGTTCCACTGATGGTCCAACGTCTAGTGGACGTCTTGCGCGTTGTTACCATCAGCTTGGTCATCTCTCCATTTACTGACAGACACACTTTGGCATACTCCTTGAAATCAATTTTTTCAAATTTGGCTGTTACCGCTAGCAATATCCGACCCATTATGTCGATGTCATCGGTGTAAAAGAGTAACATCAGTTGTTTGGTGTCCAGAGTATCATTTCTGTTCACCTTTGCACCTCGTGTGACCTTTTCCAACGGGATGTCCCACGACAAACTGTCACCTTGTCTGAATCTTCGTTCGTTATTAAAGGGATCCGAGACGTCCTTTCCGACTTTAACTGATGACCCTGTGCCAGTTAAAGTTATCATGCATAGCCGTATTAATTTTGCAGCAATGCCGAAAGCAGACATGGCTTTAAACACCTCTGAACGGATAGGGCTGTCGAATGCGGCTCTATAGTCGCCGAATATGTGGAATGTGTCGATTTGTTTTTGGTGGGTCTTTTCCAGGATTTGGCGCAGTGTAAAAATCTGGTCTATGGCGGATTTCCCAGGTCTGAAGCCACATTGGTAATGTCCAAATTACGGTATTTTGAGAAATTCAAAACTACTGTGACACATTTTTCACCTTGAAAATTTAGAACCAATCGGGACCGCCAAAATCTGAAAGCTTATGATGGTAGAGGAAAATATCCTAGGTGTGTTTTGAATTATTAGCTAAGGTTTTTGTTTGAAATCCTGTTTTTATACCCTTCGCAACTATGTTGTCAGGGTATTATAGCTTTGTGCAGCCCCAAGAGTTTGTAACACCGCGAAATATTGGTCCTAGACCCACATTTAAGTATACGGATCGTCATATCTCGAATAGCTGAGTCGATCTAGATATGTTGCACCGTCCGTTTGTCAAATCCAATCTTCACGAAATTTTGCATGTAAGATGGGTTCGGCCCAATGATTTGGTGAAGATCGGGCCAAATAATAAACATGCCGGTTATGATAAAGATGGGTCAATATTTAGCGGGTAAAATGACTTTTGTGTAAAAAATGACAAAATTTGTATTCTATAGCGTATATATTTACCGCTGAAGGACATAGACCCGAGAAGAAATTCATACCAATTATATTGTCGTATGTACTCGGATGTGGGACTTACACTTAAATATTTACAGTTGCTTACGTGTTCAGATATTATTTAGGAACCCATTACCACACTAGATGGCGGAAATATAGCGCTGATCGCTTTGAAATTGTCCATGAGGATCCAGGTATGGGCAAGGACAACGCCTATAATTTTCGGTGATGATCAGCTAATAATATTGGGATGAAGTGGACCGAAAACTTAATTGTTTGTGTTTTTTTTTTTAGTCGATCTATAGACGACAATTGTAAGCCGAACATCATAACACAAGCCACGATGAAGGGAATCTGAACAAGTAATTAGAAGGGCTGTACTGAATATTAGTAATATTTGTTGACCTCTAGTCGGTCAAGAGGGTACAACTACCACGAAATTTTGCCCAGGCTCGGAATAAAAAACCGCAGAATGTTAGAGTTCCGTGGTAGTTGTGTAGGGTATCGTATGGTAGGCCGCGTCCGACTATACCTCACTGGCTATACCTTCGATTTGGGTGGATTTTCAACCAATATGTAATGTTTATTAGGTCAACTAATTGAAATATTGATTCTCAGGCTTCAGCAAAATTTTACCCTTAATAAGATCTCCAAATTTTACTTTGAGATTAAAACCAAAAAAAAAAAACATCGTACTCAAAATTACACATCTGTAAAAAAACATATACTGGGTTGGCTGTGGAAACAAATGGTGTAGCACAGTCCCTATATATTTTTCGATTTGCACGAATTTTGGCATACCGTAATGAATTAGGTCTAGAAGTCCAGTTTCCTGAAAATCGGTCCAGATTTAGATATAGCTCCCATATATATATTTTCATCCGATTTAATGTAAATACTGCACCATAGTCAATATATATCTTTCGATTAGGACGAAATTTGTTATGGTGTAGTAAATAAGGTCTAGAAAGATGTGTGTCAAGTTTCCTGAAAATCAGTCCTGATTTAGATATAGCTCCTATATATATTTTCGTCCGATTTAATGTAAATGGTGTACTAATGTCCCTATATATCTTTCGATTTGCACGAAATTTAGCATAGCGAAATGAAGTAGGTCTAGAATGATGTGTGTTAAGTTTCGTGAAAATCGGTTCAGATTTAGATATAACTGCTATATTTATTTTCTTCGGATTTTTATGTAAATTGTGCACTAAAGACCCACAATTTGTCCGATTGTCACACAATTGGGTACAATGAACTATAGTTATATATACATATATATATATATGTTTCTTTAAATTAATTTACATAATTTTGTCCCATTGTAAGAAGCAACCCTATATCGGACCAAATGAAAAATGTAGTAGAGGTTGCAGAATGACATGTTTATTGATCCATTTTCGTGTTAATGGTCCTTCAATGTCTGTTAGGAATCATCTCTTGAATATACCCAAAGTGGTGAAGGGCATCATATTGTCGGCCCTGTCCGACTTTACTACTTTCCTTACTGGTTTTTGAAAGGTCAAAGTGCAAACCTGAATATCTGCAGTTTTGTATTTTTTTTTCACCTGTAAGTAATTCATCATGGCATGGTCCCATAGATTTTAGATACTTTGAATGTTTTCCTCGTTGTGCAGATTTTTTTAAGATAGGCCTGGGAATAATTGAGGTCCCACTGTCTTGCATTTCGCCTATTATGTGCAACATTGAAAACATAGCACCTCCTTATATGCATTAAATATTAATCTTGAATAGCAACAAACGTTTGAAAAGATACCATTTCATGCCAGGCATATTTCGAAAAATGAAACAAAACTTGAAATTGAATAGAATCCTGAAAAGAAGCTAAATGCTAAAAGAACGTTTCGTGGCAATGAAATGCGGCAGCAGCAGCTGTCTACTACTGGCAAATAATAACGCTCGGCAGTCGGCAGGTTGTTTTTTTTTTAAAGACCACTCAAAACAAAACACTTGACCTTAGACTTTTAAAATGTCGCACATACACACATATGCACATTCACACCTATACATGTATGTGTTTGTGAATTCGGTGAATGTGTTTTTACTCGCTCGCTTAACAATTTCAAGTATCTGGTTTTTTTTATTTTCTTTGCACAAAAACGTCAGTCAGTGCAACGGAAGCAGAACAAAGAAAAAAAGAATGAACACAACATGTACCATCCACCCCGGCAGGGAAAAGTGGTAGGTGGTAGCGACACAAATCATGGCACAAATTTATGTCGTCGAAAAAACAACACAGCATTCAAACAGCAACAACAAAAACATCCGTTTCCGTTGTTGCGAATAATAAACGCCTAAGTCAGCCTAAACAAATGTTTATTTGTGTTAGTAGGTAGGTGGATGCCGAAGACTAGAACGAAAATATGAAATACATTTTGAGAAGCGTAATGTGGGTGGTACCAATTCAGGGTTTTTATAATCAGAATAAGTAGATTAAGAAAAAAATTGGACGTGAGAGGTCCTTTCATGACTACAAATCGGATTAAGGGATTGTAAGCTTCTGAATGCTGAATATACAGATCACAAGGACACCTATATAAGGTGTCAAAGACCGAATATGGATTTTATAACAATATGCAATAAAATCGAGCTCATGGTCTACAAGTGGAGAATTTCGGTTGGGGATGAAAGCCCTTGGCGAGTACATTCAGAATCCACCCAAGAACTAATTCGCATATCATTTGATAGCTAAAACATGGCTAATCGCATGGAGATAATTGTCTGATTAATAGTTAAGGGGTCTTTGAGGACCCTCTATAAAATCGTATGACCGACATTTTATTTGAATATTCGAAAGACAAGACCACCAGGAGTGTCGTAATGCTACTAAGGCGAAAAAGGCAGTGTATAGATCAACGACAGTAGAAACACGTAATACGAGAGAGAATTACCGGCAGAAAAAGAGAGAGAGGAGAAACGTATTATCAGAGAAAAATAAGAAAGACCAAGAAAAAGGTGAGCGGAAGCAAATCGAGATGTACAGGAGTCAGAACGTAGTGCGGAAATTTTACTAACGAGTAAAACACCAAACCGAAGGCCTTTGTGCAAACACATCCTCCTGTAGAGATGAAGAAGGAAAACTGGTGACAGATACAGACAGTGTGTTGAGGATCTGGATGGAGCATTTTGAAAAGCTTCTGGTATCAAATAGTGGCGGTGAAGAAGATACCTCAGAACCAATAAGAGATAATGGTATAGAGTGTATCTCACCTAGCCAAGATGAGGTCAGAATAGCAATAAATCGGCTAAAAAAAAATAAAGCAGCAGGTGCCGATGGGTTCCAAGCCGAACTATTCAATACTGTTGGTCACATGCTGGTCAGGAGCATGCACCAGCTGATTGGTACAATTTAGCTAGAGGAATGCATGCCCAATGATTGGAATCTCAGCATCCTCTGTCCCGTGCACAAAAAAGGAAACAAAATGATATGTGCCAACTATAGAGGAATAAGTCTGACTGACTGAAGCCAATGGACAATGCCATAATGCGGCTTCAGACCTGCCAAATCCACCATTGACCAGATTTTCACTCTACGTCAAATTCTAAAAAAGGCCCACGAAAAACACATTCCATGTATCCGTTTAGAGGTGTTTAAAGACATGCCTGCGTTCGGCATACCTGCAAAAATAATAATACGGCTATGCAGGATAACTTTAACTGGCACAAGGTCAGCAGTTAAAATCGGAAATGACGTATCGGAGCCCTTCAATACCGAACGCAGATTCAGACAAGGTGACAATTTGTCCTGCTGGAAAAGGTCATACGAGATGCAAATGTGAACAGAACAGCATATATTACTCGCCTACGCCGATGACATCGACATAATGGATCAGTAATTGCGAGCGGTAACAGCCACCTTTGAACAAATTGAGAAGTCCGCCTGAGAAGTCCGTCTGACAGTAAATGGCGAGAATACCAAGCTGATGGTAACAACGCGCAAGACGTCCAGTAGACTCGGACCAACTATGGAACTTTCAAAATTACAGCTTCGAGGTAGTGAACGATTTTATATACCTCAAAAGTAATAACATCAGCTTTAAAATCCGGAGGAGATTGGGCTTGGTCAACATATGCTACTATGATCAAAGTAAGCAATTCAGAAAAAAGATCACCTCTCGCCAGACCAAACTCACACGTTGATACTACCCGTACTCTTGTATGGATCAGAAGCATGGGTAATTGCGCAAGCAGGTGAGGCAGCTCTTGGCGTTCTTGAGAGAAAAATTATCCGAAAGATCTATGGGCCGATCTGCGTTGAAGGTAAATATCGGCATCTATTCCATCTACCATCTATTCTCGGACATCGGCATTGTCTGCAGCGACTACGTTGGTTAGGTTATGTTGTGAGAATGTATGAGGATGCCCCAGCTCAAAAAAAAAAAACATATAAAAGCGAGCCAGTTGATGGCTCACGTAGAAGCGGAAGGCCACGAATTCGATGGAAAGATCATGTGTAAGCACACAAGAACGACACGCATGGAACTGTTTTTTAAACTCGATTTATGGAACAAGCCAGTTCTGTCACAAGCCAGCTAAGTAGATGATTATTCGAAGGACAAAATATCTGGTCTTGTGGTATTTAGTTTAAGGTTCACGGAACACAAGGTCGAAAAAGGCGCACAAGGAGTGGAGATCGAAGGAGGATAAGTTTTACAAAATCGTTCCTCATGCGATTTGACATGACATATTAAAAATAACCTGCAATAGCCACAAACAAATGTATAGAGCTTTGCCTTCATGCACTTTAAAGTTATCAGCAAAAAAATCATAGCGGGGGGATTTTTGGCTAGTTTTTCGACCGATTTTGTTGTAATTTTGTATTTTGAGTTTGCATTGGGTAACACATTTTCTACTAAAATGATCAATATTGGTCGCCTTTTTATGATATGATATAACGGTACCTCCCAAACTCACCTCTTCTTGTCCAAAAATTATCAATAGTGGTTAAGTTAGTCTACATATAGCAGTATGGAATTATTATCCGGAATTTTGGGTATTAACCGAATTGGCTCTTATTCGTTGTCAAATCTTTCAACTAAATATTTACCATGGCATAGCTCGTCATATATAAAAACCCCTACCGATTACAGGTATTTTAAATATCTACCTCAAGGTGGAGGGTATAAAAATATATGGCCCGGCCGAATTCAAGGAAGTAAGTGGGCCTAAGCTGTAAATAAGTGGGCCTAACCTGTAAGTCTCGGAGCTATGCCGATTGATGAAACGAACCAGTAATAATGGGTTCCCAGTCCCGTAACATTAAAGATGATACTCTAATGGTACGTCCTCGCTCCTATCAGTTGTATGTCTCGGGTTTTCTGGAGGATTTCAATTGAAAACTTGCGTTTGCTCTTCAAAAATATTGTTGTCAAAAATATATGGGACGTATACATTATAAGAGTACATATTCCATATTCCAAGCTGCCATGTTCCGTAGCAATTTCAATCAAACTACCCAGCTATAAATTTTTGCCGAGGGCTCAGATATAAGATTTCTTTTCTCCGTTTCTAAAGTTTTTGACCGATTATTTCCCGAGTAATCGGCACATACTCTGAGGAAAATTTGTATTTTGTTTACAAAACATTCCGGACATTCCAATTATTGGATTTACAAATATTGAAATTGTTTACCATTTGTGGAGGAGGTACCAGAAGGAGTGGACCAATGGGTCCCATCATCCTACTTGATCAAGACTTCGTAATGATAATGGATTGTGTAAAGTTTGGTTCATATCGGACATTCCATTAGCTTGATATTGGTGTTATAAATATTGAAAATGTTGACCCTCTGTGGGGGAGGAACCAGAAAGAGTGGACCAATGGGTCCCATCATCAAAATTGATCTAGGCTTAGTTAAGATATTAGGTTGTGCAAAGTTCCATTAAAATCGGATAGTCCGTTTGCGTGTTATTATAAAATTATCTTTTAGCACAATTTTGACCATTTTGTGGGGGAGGAGCCAAAAGGAGTGGACCAATATTCGCACATCTTCGCACTTAAACTAAGTTTAGAAGAAATATTAAGATGTGCAAAGTTTGAAGGAAATCGGTTGCTGCTTTCAAGACGGACGGACATGCGTAAATCGACTCCAAATTTTCTGAAACGCATTTGGTCCAAGGAAACATGGAGTCTAAAACCAATATTTCGATGAGGCACATTTTCACCGTTTATATACACTCATTAGCCATAATGCTGAGGGTATAAACGGAGAGTTAACTCTTTATTTTCGACATGATCTACCCTTTTCCGATTACTTGCCGAATAATCTGCACATTCTATAAAATAAACTTTTTGGGAAAAAACTGTGTAATTTTTTTCTCCCCGATTTTTTCCAATAAAACTTTCCGAATTCGTCGGCAGCTTTACACAATTCTGTTCCCATTTTTGGTACGAATTCGGCATCAGAATCGAAACTTGTTCAGAGTTTCGTTCCGAATTCGGAAAAAGCTCGGAACAAATTGTCAGCTGGGTACATTACTATGGTTGTTATTTTGAATTACGAGAGAATATGATTAATGTGAAATTCCATGAAATTTAGTCATGTCCAGAATATGTCGATCCAGGTTTTGAAGTAGACCCCCAATTTTTGATAGTTTTTATATCCTGCACAAAATATTGGTCCTAGACCTACCTTTAAGTATACCGATCGTCATATCTCGACTAACTGAGTCGATCTAGACATGTGTATCCGTCCGTCTGTCCATTATAATTTGTAAACACGATACAGGCCACAGTTATGGAGCAATCTTCACGAAATTTTCCATCTAGAATGGGTTCGGGCCAATGAAGACCCCTATTGTTTTTGGTAAAGATCGGTTAATATTTAGGGGATGAAATTGACCCAATACTTAATTTTTGTCGGTTTTTCTGATCGCTCCAAAGGCCGAAAGTATGGCCCAAACATCTCGAATTGTTACATGGGGAGGGGGATTGGGCCAAGGAATAAGCATGCCTTTTTTGATAAAGATCGGTCAATATTTAGCGGGTCAAATGGACCCTGACTTTTGTGTGAAAAATGTCAAAATTTGTATTCTATAGCGTATATATTTACACCTAAAGGACATAGAAGTTTATAGTATATCCAAGAGGAGTGGTTGGCCTTTAAATTGATACCAATTATATTTTCGTATGTACTCGGATGTGGGAGTTACAGGTGCTTCGTATTCACATATTATTTAGTAATCCATTACCACATTAGAGGACGGAAATATAGGACTGATCGCTTTGAAATGTTCCAAGAACTTCCAGAGTTGGTCAAGGACAACGCCTTTATTTTTCGGTGATGATCAGATTATAATTTTGGGATGAAGTGGACTGAAAACTTATTTTCTCATGTTTCTTTTTTCGATTCGATCTATGAGCTATAATTATAAGCCGAACATCACAACACAACCCAGGGTGTAGGGGATATGGAAAAGTAATTATAAGGGCCGCACTGAATAGTGGTAATATTCGGAAAATATGCCAGTGTAAGGAAGAGGTACTGTTGACCTCTAATCGGGTAAGAGGGTGCAACTATCACGAAAAATTACCCAGGCTCAGAATAAAAATCGCCAGACAGATATAGTTCTGTGGTAGTTGTGTGGGGTGTCTTTTGATCGGCCCCGTCCGACTATACTGCTCCGCTCACTGGTTATTTTTATGAAATTTAGGAAAATTATTTATGAAATTTTTAGACATTTAAAGTGCTTAGAGAGTGTACCAAATATTGTAGACGGTATTATATGACTTTTTACTGTAGCTCTGAACGCGTGTTTGAAAGAAAAATTGTACCTCAGTCTTTTTATGAATTTGCAAAAACTTGGCCACCAAAAAATCCGTCTGACCAAACGTTTTGATTCGATCATTCGTCTATTTCATATTGCTGGTCAAATAACCATATATTTTTTTTTATTTTTGAAAGCAAAAAAAAAATCAAGCCAATCGTTACCACCTAATATGCCATTTAACAAATCCAAATATGAAATGTTTTTTATTTTGCTGCTGTTTTTGTTTGTTTGCTTATAGAATATGACGATAAATGATATGGCGTTTGAACTTTTCTTGTAGTGACTTTGTTGTTGCAAAACAAAATCCGAAATTGAGGAAATACGCAATCAAAAGAAAAAAAGCACGTGTCAACATGGTGACGATACAATATTTTTACAGTTATCTTATGCTTCGATTCATTTTTTTTTTTCTACTTTTCCATTCTGTTTGGTAAATAGACCGCTTTTTAAATGAAGTGTAGAAACTACATACACACACACATTTGATATCAAAGCCCCAAGAAATATATATGACACTTGAATTGAAAACTAGCAAAAAATCAAACACACACATTATTGTATATAGACCTCTTTTTTATTTTCTTAACAAAAAAAGAGAGAGATTTTGTTTTTTGGAACAGAAACTCCCAAGACCTTTGCTGTTTTTCTTTTACACTTCATGCTTTTTCATTCGTTTGCTTTTATAGTAAATTTACACATACACACACAGAGAAATTCCTGGAATACGACGAACAGCAGCTTCAGCAGTGGCACACACCCAAAACTGATGTTAAGGTATTTTTTCATATTTTACATTTTTTTGTAGTTGATTTCTTTTTTTTTGCTGGGGAATCTTTTTTTGTAATTATTTTTTTTTATTATTAGAAGAGAACTTGATTTTATGCCCTTTTTTTTAATTACACAATAATTATTATATTTTCCATAAAAATCACGCACACACACAAGAGCACACAAGGATATATTTTTTGCCACACATCACATCAAAAAT
Source organism: Musca vetustissima (assembly GCF_032173495.1). Classification (NCBI taxonomy): domain Eukaryota; kingdom Metazoa; phylum Arthropoda; class Insecta; order Diptera; family Muscidae; genus Musca; species Musca vetustissima. The sequence goes on from NW_026875303.1 coordinate 33,116, forward strand.
CATTTCACACAGAATTTATTTCTATATTTTTTTCTTTCTTCTCTTGTTTCATTCATCTTTGAAATATTCCACGAATTTCAGATACAACAGTTCAGCGTGAAGGTTGGCGATTGAACTGAATTGTCCTCCAAAGCTTTTTTGCACTAAACACAAGAGAAGACGACGACATCATCACTAGCAGGCAGCTGCTGCAGAAAATCCAACAACAACAACAACGACAACATCACCATCAACTAGAGATGTTAGCCAAACAGAAGTAAAGAACCAGCCAGCCAGGCCACGACACGGCAAAAGAAGACGACAATCCCGCAATGCAAACGCATACCAACAGATGTGTAAACATAACCACGACTACGACAACAACAAAAGAAACTTTACACTCTCCCGTCGTAGACAAAAGACAAAAGTGCTATCACACGTAGTACACAATTGTCGAGAGTGTGACAGAGAGAAAACAAAAGCCCAGCATCAGTTAAACACACCGTTCTCTTTTTACTTAACCTCAATGTACCTTGCCGTTAAGGTAGAATCTCTTTTAGAAAACAAACTTGTGGTCCTAGCATACATTTGTGTGTGTGTGTGTGCAGATTCATGTGTATGAGTTATTACCACAATTTTCTGTTGATGGTGATGTTGTTTATGTTCTGTCACAACATGCACCCACACACACACTCGCTCGCTAACATCCATATATAAATAATCAAAAGTTTTGGGATTTACTTTGCCACGTTATTGATGAAACATGTGAAAGTGTTGTGAATGCCCCCCACACACACACAGCGAGAGTTAAATCTTATTGTTGTTTGTTTTATTCCATTTCTCTCTTTCTTTTATTGTTGTTTGCATTTTCTTTTGGTACTCAAGCATAAAAGAGATACACACTTAACACAGTTTGGCTAAGAGTATTAGCCATGATGGTGTATTTTATGATGTATGTCATTGGCAACGATGTTTTAGGTATAAGTGATACAAAGGGGATTTACTGTGGGCTCAGAAGGAATCATAAAATATATTTTCTTGAAAAAAAAAATATATTACAAAACCACTGAGCGGAGCAGTATAGTCGGAGGGGGCCGACCATACGATACCCTACATAACTACCACAGAGCTTCAGATTTTTATTCCGAGCCTGGGTAATATTTCGTGATAGTTGCACTCTCTTGCCCGATTAGAGGTCAATAGCCCTCTTCCATACACTGACATAATTTCCGAATATTACTAATGTTCAGTACAACCCTTCTAATTACTTATCCAGATCCCCTTCACCGTGGGTTGTGTTGTGATGTTCGGCTTATAATTATAGGATAAAAAAAGTTTTCGCTTCATCCAAAAATTATTATTTGATCATCACCATAACTGCAACCTCATGGAACATTTCAAAGCGACCAGCGCTATATTTCCGCCCTCTAGTGTGGTAATGGTTTATTAAATAATATCTGAACACGTAAGCACCTGTAAATATTTACTTGTAATTCCCACATCCGAGACAATATAATTGGTAACAAAAGTCAGGGTCCATTTGACCCGCTAAATATTGACCGATCTTTATCACAACAGGCATGCTTATTCTTTGGCACAATCCCTTTTTCCATGTAAAAAATCGAGATGTTTGGGCCATAATTGCGGCCTCTGGAGCGACCAGAAAAAACGAAAAAATTAAGTATTAGGTACATTTCATCCCCTAGTTATTAACCGATCTTTCCCAAAAACAATAGGGTCTTCATTGACCAGAACTCAAAATTTCGTGAAGATTGGTCCATAACTGTGCCCTGTATCGTGTTTACAAAATATAATGGACGGACGGACACACATGTCTAGATCGACTCAGTTAGTCGAGATATGACGATCGGTATACTTAAAGGTGGGTCTACTGGTCTCTTCAAAAAAATATTCTTTAAAAAAATCCACGCCTTTTGTGGTCTCTTCAAACAAATATTCTTTAAAAAAATCCACGCCTTTTCTGGTCTCTTCAAAAAAAATATTCTTTAGAAAATCCACGCCTTTTCTGGTCTCTTCAAAAAAATATTCACAAAATCCACGCCTTTTCTGGTCTCTTCAAAAAAATATTCTTTAAAAAATCCACGTCTTTGCTGGTCTTTTCAAAAAATATTCTTTAAAAAAATCCACGCCTTTTCTGGTCTCTTCAAAAAAATATTCTTTAAACAAAATCCGCGCCTTTTCTGGTCTCTTCAAAAAATATTCTTTAAACAAAATCCGCGCCTTTTCTGGTCTCTTCATAAAAATATTCTTTAAAAAAATCCACGCCTTTCCTGGTCTCTTCAAAAAAATATTCTTTAAAAAATCCACGTCTTTTCTGGTCTCTTTAAAAAAATATTCTTTAAAAAATCCACGTCTTTTCTGGTCTCTTTAAAAAAATATTTTTTAAAAAATCCACGGCTTTTCTGGTCTCTTCAAAAAATATTCTTTAAAAAAATCCACGCCTTTTGTGGTCTCTTCAAACAAATATTCTTTAAAAAAATCCACGCCTTTTCTGGTCTCTTCAAAAAAAATATTCTTTAGAAAATTCCACGCCTTTTCTGGTCTCTTCAAAAAAATATTCACAAAATCCACGCCTTTTCTGGTCTCTTCAAAAAAATATTCTTTAAAAAATCCACGTCTTTGCTGGTCTTTTCAAAAAATATTCTTTAAAAAAATCCACGCCTTTTCTGGTCTCTTCAAAAAAATATTCTTTAAACAAAATCCGCGCCTTTTCTGGTCTCTTCAAAAAATATTCTTTAAACAAAATCCGCGCCTTTTCTGGTCTCTTCATAAAAATATTCTTTAAAAAAATCCACGCCTTTTCCTGGTCTCTTCAAAAAAATATTCTTTAAAAAATCCACGCCTGGGATGGCATGGTCTCTTTAAAAAAATATTCTTTAAAAAATCCACGTCTTTTCTGGTCTCTTTAAAAAAATATTTTTTAAAAAATCCACGGCTTTTCTGGTCTCTTCAAAAAAATATTCTTTAAAAAATCCACGCCTATTTTTTGTTTGTTAAAGAGTAATTTTTAAATATTTTTAACCAGTGCGCTATAAAGCAGACAAATTAGCCGTTATTTTTTATAATTATTTTTTTTTATTTTTATTCGAAGCTTTGAGATTGTAAATCAAAAACCCAAATAATTTACATCAAAAGTTACAAAGTCAAAATAAGAGCAGAACATAGCAGAGAGAAGCTGTTCAAGAGACATGTAATGAAAAAGCTTTTTTCGTTTTAAGGGAAAATATTCTACTCTATGCCGAAGAACATTTTTAAAGAGTCTACCAGAGAGCAACCATGTCTGCTCCCTTTACAGAAAATACATTAAAGCTTTCATATCAAAAAGCATGTTATCCTGTTATTAGCCTCATTGTCGGTTCGTTATGTTCGATAGAAAAAAGAGGGAAGAAAAAGCTTTCTCTGTTTTTTTATTCCACTTTGTTGAACTGTCTGTTGAACCTTACCAGAGAGTGGAAAATATTTTAAGTTCATTGTTATTGTCGGTTATGGCTATCATACATTATGTGCGAACTTATTCTTGCTGTTGTTGTTGTATTATGCTTTATGATTGTTGTATGTAGTATTTTCCACAATACAATATTTTTTTTTTTATTTTTTGTTTTCTTCGTTGTTTTTGTTATTCTGCAGTTACTTTATTGTTTGCCATTGTTATTTTGTTATTGTTCTTGAATGGCTGACTGGCGGGGTGTTTGGCTGGCTGGCTTGGCTAGAGGAGGACTGTTCGGTCGTCTGTTGTTGGTTTGGCTTTGCGACTGGCAATAATTGCTTAAAGCCGTCTCATCTCATTTCGTTCATTATTTTATTTTTGCGCCTCCTTTATGGCTACTGTTGCCCAAGTTAATGCGTTGTATAGATGGGTGTGTGTGTGTGTGCGACTATGTTCATGTAAATGTTATGGTACTGATGGTGTGCGTTTAAGGAGGCAGCTACCAAGAACTTTATATAAATGAGTGTGCATGTGTAATGCATAGTAGTTTTTTGTTTTATTTGTATTCTTTGTTGTTGGCTTCGTTTTGTTCTGTTCGTTGTTTTCGAGTGTTGATTGAATTTTAAATATTAATACCAAGTGTTTGTTCGTTCTTCAATTATGTACATGTATTAACTATAGTTGGTGTTGAAGTTTATTTTTGTTTTCATGGTAGAAGTGTCGAAAGTCGGGGGGAAGACATAAAAAAGACCCACACTATTCCATCATTAGGGTGGTCAAGGTTCTTGGACCAACACAGGGCGTGCATTTTTTTAGATATTACGAACGAATCAAAAGGCGTTGATTTTTTAAAAAATATTTTTCCGAGGACTATTTGTAAAACAACAAGGGTGGATATTATTAAACCATGTTGGTTCATGGCCCATAGAAAGTGTGAGTTTTTTAATGAACCTTTATCAAAACCCATAAAAACCGTAAATGTCTAAAAGAATATTTTGTAACGTACCATAACAAGGGTAGAAGTTTCAAAGAATATTTTTCTAACAACAAGTGTGGTCATTTCGATAAAGTTCGATAACCTTTGTTCTCAATATTTTGTAATTATCTCAATGTACAAGCACACAAAAACATTTCCAAAATTGCAACAAAGTCTATACTACTTTGGTCCATCCATATTTAATGGGAAATAATTGGAAAGGTAATCTTTTTTGCGAAATAAAATAAATGCGACGAATATTGAGGACACAACAAAATATAGGTTAATTGATATTGCCACTTAAAATCTTAATACACTTTTTTGTTTTAATGTCTACGAAATTAAGAGAGAGAGAGAGTTTTTTTAATTGCAAATAATTAATTGAAAATACAACACAGTCGTGAATTAAAAAAGGAGAGGGGTAGATTTTTTTAAATATTTTTTCTAGATCGCAACAAGGTATTGATTTATTTTGATATACATATTTTTAAGTTCCTAAAAATATCTATTTTAAAATATATATTTCCTAGGTCCCAACAAGACGTGTAATTTTTTAAAAAATATTTTTTCAAGTTCCCAACAAGGCGTGGATTTTTTAAAGAATATTTTTTCAAATTTCCAACAAGGCGTGGATTTAAAAAAAAAATATATATTTTTCAAATTCCCAACAAGGCGTCGATTTTTTAAAAAAATATTTTTTCAAGTTCCCAACAAGGCGTGGATTTTTTAAAAAATATTTTTTCAAGTTCCCAACAAGGCGTGGATTTATTAAAAAAATATTTTTTTTAAGATCCCAACAAGGCGTGGAATTTTTAAAAAATATTTTTTCATGTTCCCAACAAGACGTGTAATTTTTTAAAAAAATTTTTTTCAAGTTCCCAACAAGGCGTGGATTTTTTAAAAAATAATTTTTCAAGTTCCCAACAGGGAGTGGATTTTTTAGAAAATAATTTTTCAAGTTCCCAACAAAGCGTGGATTTTTTAAAAAATATTTTTTCAAGTTCCCAACAAGGCGTGGATTTTTTAAAAAAAATATTTTTTCAAGTTCCCAACAAGGCGTGGATTGTTTAAAAAATATTTTTTCAAGTTTCCAACAAGGCGTGGATTACTTAAAAAATATTTTTTCAAGTTTCCAACAAGGCGTGGATTTATTAAAAAAATATTTTTTTAAGATCCCAACAAGGCGTGGAATTTTTAAAAAATATTTTTTCATGTTCCCAACAAGGTGTGGATTTTTTAAAAAATATTTTTTCAAGATCCCAACAAGGCGTGGATTTTTTAAAAAATATTTTTTTCAACTTCCCAAGAAGGCGTGGATTTTTTAAAAAAAAAATTTTCAAGTTTCCAACAAGACGTGAATTTTTTAAAAAAATATTTTTTCATGTTCGCAACAAGGCGTGGATTTTTTAAAAAAATATTTTTTTAAGATCCCAACAAGGCGTGGAATTTTTAAAAAATATTTTTTCATGTTCCCAACAAGGTGTGGATTTTTTAAAAAATATTTTTTTAAGTTCCCAACAAGGCGTTGTTTTTATACCCTACACAACTATGTTGTCAGGGTATTATAGCTTTGTGCAGCCCCAAGAGTTTGTAACGCCGAGAAATATTGGTCCTAGACCCACCTTTAAGTATACCGATATCTCGACTAGCTGAGTCAATCTAGTAAAGATCGGTTAATATTTAGGGGATGAAATGGACCAAATACTAAATTTTTGTCGGTTTTTCTGGTCGCTCCAGAGGCCGCAATTATGGCCCAAACATCGCACAAAGAATAAGTATGCCTGTTTTCATAATGATCGGTCAATATTTAGCGGTTCAAATGGACCCTGACTTTTGTGTGAAAAGGGACAAAATTTGTCTTCTATAGCGTATATATTTACTCCTGAAGGACATTGACCCAAAATGTTGATAGTATATCGAAGATAAGTGGTTGGCCTTTAAATTGATACCAATTATATTTAGTAATCCATTACCACTAGAGGGCGGAAATATAGGGCTCATCGCTTTAAAATGTGCCATGAGTTTCCAGTTATGGTCAAGGACAACGCCTATAATTTTCGGTGATGATCAGATAATAATTTTAGGATGAAGTGGACCACTTACTTTGTGTTTTTTTTTCGATTCAATCTATAGGCCGAACACAACTACAAAACCCACGTAAAAGGAATATGAACAAGTAATTAGAAGGATTGTACTGAATATTAGTAATATTCGGAAAATCGGTCAGTGCAAAGAAGAGGTGCTTTTGACTTATAATCGGGCCCATGCTCGGAATAAAAATCTGCAGAAAGTTAGTGTTTGTTAAGTATTGTGAATTAAACAATTATATTGTAATTAGTGATCCCTAAGTTGATCAATTACAATATGATGTGGTTATAATTCGTGGTTACTTTAAATAGATAAATAAGTAATCATTAGAATGAACTAGATTTAGAATTATCTAGAATAGATTTATCTGGAATAAGTTCAGAAGTAGATAAAAGAGGTTGTAACATAGAGAAATCGTCTCAGTTATATAAGTTACATCTCAGTTATAAGTAAAGCTCTCAGTCTGTAAAGTATTGTCGTCTCAGTTAAAAAGTGTGAAGTGCTGTGAATAAAGTTTGAAAACCCCCGAATACAAAAGTGTGTTTTATTATTGCTGTGGACATCGCCCGGACATTTAAAAAAGGAATTTTCAACGGAGTTCCGTGGTAGTTGTGTAGGGTATCGTATAGTCGGTCCCGTCCGACTATACTGCTCTGCTCACTGGTTTAAAGAATATTTTTTTAAGATCCAACAAAGCGAGGATTTTTTTTTAATATTTTGTTAGATCGCAACAAGGAGTGGATTTTCTTAAATATATATTTTTTCTAGTTTTCACGTTCGAAGATTTTTTAAAAATATTTTGTCAAATTCGATTATTTTTTTAAAAATATTTTGCCAAGTTCGACGATCCCATAAAATCGTTAATATTTTGTCATGTTTCCAACTACGTTCTGGATTTTTTTTAAATGTGTCAAATTATAAAGAGATAATAATTATAAAAGTAATTAAAATATAATTTAAGCCAATCAATAAATAATGAAAATTATATTGTAATTAAATAATTATTATTTATTTTTTTTTTTTAATCCAAGCATTAAATACAAAATGTTACGCTTCTCATAGTTCTTCAAATATAAAAATTGAAAAAAGGAATTCCATTTATTTAATAACAATTTCTCTGTTTAACCCTTTCAGTGTCAAAATTTTATTTTTGTCGGAATAAAAATCGAAGTCATATGAAGGCACATGGTTTAGAAAAAAAGCAAATCTTATTTTAACCCTCGGACAGTTTTGTCTGTCTTTCAGCAAAAACAAAGACATCAATTGTAACGGTACATAGGATAACCGAAAAATTGCAAAGGAAGAGAGTAATTTTAAATGTCGAATATATTCGACAAAAACACTGAAAGGGTTAAGATTTTACTCCCAATTTGTTGTTTGGATTAATATTTCCCATCAGCTGAAACGAAGCAAACATTGTCTTTCGATCAAAGAGGTTCAGAGTGGCACTGAAATTTACCAACGGTAAATATGATGGTAAAAATTCTTCAGTTAAGGAGAAATTTTTGGCCTCATAGAGAATATCCTAAATACATTATAAAATAAACGAAATGAAATACCAAATACCATATCACAAACCTTTTTGAATGGACATTTCTTCGGTAGATTGGCTACCCTCTTGAACTCGAGCATCAATGGTTTGAGCAATTGATTCGCCACCGATTGTTGTAGGAAAATACAAGTATTAAATCTCCAATCGATCAAGTGAATAGTTTGCCGTGCATTTGACGGCATTACATCTATTACAAAATGAGCTCGGAAATTTCTATCCAAATCACGATTCAATAACGTCTGGATGCTAATACTGTAGTTATTGTTGCCCCTTTTCAAATAGTTGCATTCAAATTTGGTAGCTGGTTCGGGGGTATGTGTGCAACAAGTGATGTTGGTTAATTCGAAAAAAATATTACCACATTCAATATTCTGAAATTATGTAATTCTAATTTCTAGTAACGATTTTTCCTTCTACAATTCGAATACTTACTTCGATAATTAAAAGGATGTAGAGAAATAAAGCTCTTGCAGTTGCGTTTTTCGTAGACATTTTGAAACTCAATGACAAAATAAAATTCAAAGCAGCAATATCAAATATTTAAATTATAATTTCTTAATAATTATAAATTATTTCAATATCCATAATGAGAATATAATTACCTTATGCAATCATCCCAAAACGCCTTCCCCCGATAAGGGTGGAGTGCATTTTTATTTCTTAGGTAAGACCAATGAATTTGTAAAAAATATTTATACCCTACACAACTATGTTGTCAGGGTATTATAGCTTTGTGTAGCCCCAAAAGTTTGTAACGCCGCGAAATATTGGTCCTAGACCCACCTTTAAGTATACCGATCGTCATATCTCGACTAGCTGAGTCGATCTAGACATGTGTGTCCGTCCGTCCGTCTGTCTATTATAATTTGTAAACACGATACAGGCCACAATTCTGGACCAATCTTCACGACATTTTGCATGTAGAATGAGTTCTGGCCAATGAAGACCCCTATTGTTTTTGGAAAAGATCGGTTAATAATTAGGGTATGAAATGGACCAAAAACTTTATTTTTGTCTGATTTTCAGGTCGCTCCAGAGGCCGCAATTATGGCTCAAACACCGCGAATTTTTGCATGGGGAAGGGGATCGGGCCAAAGAAAAAGTATGCCTGTTTTGAAAAAGATCGGTGTGATTTTGTGTGAAAAATGACAAAATTGGTATTCTATGGCATATATATTTGCTCCTGAAGGACCTAGACCCAAAAAGTTGACCTTTAAATTGATACCAATTATAGGGTCGTATGTACTCAGATGTGGGAGCTACACTTAAATATTTACAGGTGCTTACGTATTCAGACATTATTTAGTAACCCAAAACCACACTAGAGGGCGGAAATATAGCGCTGATCACTTTGAAATGTTCCATGAGGTTCCAGGTATGGTCAAGGACAACGCCTGTAATTTTCGGTGATGTTCAGATAATTATTTTGGAATGAAGTGGACCGAAAACTTAATTTTTTTTATTTTCGAGTCGATCTATAGACCACAAATGAAAGCCGAACATCACAACACAACCCACGGTGAAGAGAATCTGGACAATAGCTGTACTGAATACTAGTAATATTCGGAAAATATGTCAGTGTGAGGAAGAGGTGCTGTTTACCTCTAAGCGGCAAGAGGGTTCAAATATCACGAAATATTGCCCAGGCTTGGAATAAACATCCGCAGAAAATTTGAGTTCCGTGGTAGTTGTGTAGGGTATCGTATGGTCGGCCCCGTCCGACTATACTGCTCCACTCACTGGTTTTTTATTTTGTTTAAGTATTTTTCAATGACTTTCTCCCGCCGGAATTTTCAAATGCTGTCTTCTCTATAGTAAATCACTTTAGAGTAGTGCCATATATCAACGATTTTGCATAATGTATTCATAATAATTGGCCAAATAAGGCTTTGTGTACATGTAAGAGTTTAAATAAATAAATAATCCACTAACAACTTTAAGATCACCACATCTGGAGATATTTCCATAGTTGATCGTTGATTTTCATGCATTTGAAATAATCCCAATATGGGATAATTTTGTGTGTCTTCTGATCATGAGTATCGGATTTTTTATTAATCACTATTGGATATTGATCCGTTAGACGGGCTGTTATTATAATGATATCGGGATTTTGAGGAAATGTATTGAGTGTGGTTCCACTGGCATAATACACCTGATGTTCACCTAGCTCATAATAATCCTCAGCAAGGGTATCACTTAGCGAAATGCCAAATCCTTCTAAGAGTTCATTTAATGCTGGCACATTTGCTCCAACTGTATTCGGCATCCACCATTTTCTAGTATTTTCATTGAAAATGTTTGATTTTGCGCATAAGCCATCGGCAAAAAGAGTAATACTCTGACCATGTTCATAAACAACTTTTTATTATTATTATTTTTTTTTTTTTTTAATTTCGTAATAAATGACAGAGTTGTTCGAACTGTGCGTTCATTTATTACAAAAATAAAAAAAATCGAAAAAATATAAAAAATAAAAAAATTTCTGAAGTTCTTCATCAACAAATTGCCATTCTGAATCGATATTTATTAGGGTATCATAATCCGAGTTATTGAAACAGGTTAATAGCAGACCAATACATCAATGTAATTTATATGATTTCTCAAATGATGATACATATCAGGAAAATTGGTGTGTGTATGTAATCACCACACCAATCCAACGGATCTAATTTAATATATTATGATATTGATCCCTCAAGATGCGTTTATGCCTGGGTGGCTTGGGTGCAATCAGCTGTTGATATGGCCAGGCTTACTGAACCCTCAGCTTCACCTTCATACAGATATGTCATATCTTTAACTTTCACTTTAACTGCCATCAAACCAGACCAAGGCCACAGCACTGGTGAATAACTTATTTCAATTTGTAGTATCTCTCCATTTGCCTCCAAATTTGGTTGCCATATGGGAGCTTCTAAGATGTTCCCTCTTACCGATAATGCATTCCAAATGGTCACGTTGCTAATTGATGCCATGCCACCACAATGCATTGGCTGTGAGCTGTAAGGCCACGTATAGGGATCCGTGTAATCCATATAAGCGGGACTGAGGGTGATTTTGGGTTCATATGCCTTCAAGAGATTCATACTTTTCGAAACATTCAACTTTCCATGACCCTGCTCGAATATGTTGTTATGTTTTGATTTTGTGGCTCCTTCAACCAAGATTTATTTCATCGAACCCGAATTGACTAGAGGCAATTTGGATAAATCACCACTTAATATTAATGCCACTGCACCAGCCACAACGGCTGATGCCACTGATATTCCCGACAGCGATCTACAGCCACCATTTAAATTGCTTCCCTTAACATGGCTGCCATTGGTTACAATATCTGACTTTACACGTCCATAACCACGTGACAATTCCCATGTTGTCATACCTCTCGATCTGAATTTGGCCACCATATCATCTGAATTAATTCCACCAACTCCAATAACATCACTCTGATCCCCCAGATTGTTGAGGGTATCATATAGGGGAACGTCATTACCAATTTCTGATATCATTATGATTTTATTTGCCGACAGCTCCACAACGTTGTCGACAAATGGTCGATCCATAAAGTCCGGACCACCAGTACATACATTCAGAACATTTATCTTAGGCAACATGGCATAATTGAAGGCATAAAAAACTTTAAACTTCAAAAAAACAGTATACGACACTGGTATGTTGGTACACACCCTGCAAATATGCAACTCCACAGCAGGATTAATGACCAAACACTATTTGGATGAGGCAATAACTCCCGCCACAATTGTATCATGACTTACACCATCATCCAGTGACTTTTCATTTGTCCAATTTGTTAGCTCCTTTACTTTGCGAAAATGCGTATGATGTTTTGGTAATCCGGTATCGAAGACAGCCACTTCTTTGATGCATTTAACAGTTATACAACGTTTCCACAATTCACGCACATTTAATAAATCCGTAGTGTGACCACCTGGTAGAACACCCAGATGACGTGACATAGTATCGGATTAGGATTGTCCTCCATTTGAAGGGCATGAATGCAGGCACCTTAGTTACTTGTCAAACTTGTACAAGATCTATTCAAGATCTTCGTTTGAAAAATGCGGCTAGGACACTAAAATCCATAAGAACGAATGAGACCTTTATTTGGAAATCAATATTGTTGATGAAATGCCCTTTGAGAACTCGAAAAGCCAAATTACAATTATTTCAATTTGGAAAATTCGTTCAGAACTTTCTGAATACCTACAATGTACATTTACAAAGTGTAGGACTTTTTGCGGACATTGTGTTAACTAATAGTCCTGTATATCTATTGAAAATCTTAAATGGCATATGCCAATCACTTCGGCCTGAATTTGGTGGGTTTATAAGAAAACCGTGGACCTCAACAAAACCGTAATAAAATATTAAAAAATATTTATTAAAAATTTGGAAATTTGTTTGAAAAGTCGAAGCATGTAATAGTCCTTATATATATATATATATATATATATATGGGAAATTACAAAATTCTTTTAAAATTCCATTAAAAAAAATTTGAAAAATTTTTTTGCGAGCACATTCATGATTTTTGGTACATAGGTTAAGAAAAATATGCTGATTCGAAATCTGTTCGCGTTCACAAAATCGGATGCTGCGCACAAAAGTTATAGCGGTTTTAAATCTTGTATTTCAAATATAAATTAAATGGATTCATATTCGTTGTAATTCGCGAATTTCTTTACAAATGCTTAAACACCATTGTTTTCTTTGCATACTAGTCAAATCACACTGAAATACGGTTTAATAGTCGCGAAAAACAAATAGAAACATGAAGATATCGGAAAATAAAATAAATTAATTTTTGCATTAACACAAAATTTTTTTTTTGAATTTTCGATTTTTTAGTATGGTTAAGAGGATACGGTTTTGCTTTAATCTTCTAAAATATACGACGCTTTCTTCTGCAAATTCTTTTAGATGGTTGTTAAATATCGGCAGATTCATCTGATAAGAGTTTCGACGTCATTAATGGCTAAATATATTGCACTTACAATACATAAAAATTATCAATATTGAAAAGCTTGCAATTCGCGAATTAGTTGAAATCAGTTGATGCGCATGTGATTTTCGTATAAACCGAATCAATGTATTTCAATAATTATTAATTTTTCGATGTTTAATTTAGCGGTCGAAGTGTGCCACTCGATGCACTTTACTATGCAAAAACCCTAAAAATGGCTAAATATCACGCAACGTGCATACGATTTTTATGCGCATCCGATTTTAGTAATCTCCTATGAAAATACGCAAAAGGACACCTATTTTAGAAGGATCGGTTAAGAACCGCGGATGTGCCTCCACAATCAATTTTGGATAAAATACGCATATTATTCGCGTACCGATGTATTTTTGACCTATTTCAAGACAGATTCGCGAATTTGACAATACAAGCATAAATGCACGTAAAATTAATTCGAAGAAAACCGCGATTATTTACGCGAATTTGTCAAAATAAGTTTTTGCAGTTTTTCCCACATTCAAGGTACCTATATCCGCCGTTTTATTGGACGGAATTGAACATGGATGGGCTCATTAGATCCGGCACGTAAAAAAACTAAAATCACGCGGGGTTCCACGGAATTTGAAAGGACTTTCTTAATTTTAGACTCAAAAAATATGTTTTTTATAAAAATTTACGCACCAAATTTTCGTCTTTGGAACCCAATTGCAAAGAAGCTACAGTGTGCACATTCATGAGATATACACTAAACGAAGCAGAATCACGAGTTCTACAATCCTATAATTAGTTTATTCTATTATCTGGATGCGCATCCTAATTATAAGAAAAATTCAAAAAACACCGAAAATACGGCTTCAAAATGCCAGCATCCATTTTGGGTGGATGCAGTGATTATATCGAAAAACCATACATTAGAACCATATTGTCCATGGGGTATTCTGCAACTTAGTCACTGATCACATGTGCGTGCGTTGTGTAGTTTAGCCACAAATCGGGAACGAACACAAAAAAACTCGTTGGCTTCAACACATTTTCACCCATTTTTTTACATTACCACCATCACAGCTTCCACCAAACTTATTATTTATTACCAATATTTTAGGATTTTGACAAGAACACTTCATTTTATAGAAATGAATTTAAATTTTATGCAATATGTTCATATTTCGCGAGTTATAACCTTGCAAACCTCAGCTTCAAGGAATTTAAAAGATTTTTGTAATTTCCCATATATATTAAATCCAATCTTATTGAATGTCATTGGAAATTTAGTAACATATTTTTACGATTACGATAATTTCAAAATGTTGTTTTTCTTAACATTTCCCAACACCTGCAACGAAGCAAACAATTTGTTTCGATCATATAAACTCAAAGCGAAACTGAAATTCACTAACGGAGAATGTGAAGGAAATAATACTTCAGTTAGAGAGAAATTTTTGATCTCATAGAGAAAATCCTGAAAACATAATTAGTGAGAAAAATATAACAAAGAAAAGAAAAAATAATATCGAATATAGCACAAACCTTTTTGAACGGACACTTTTTCGGTAGATTCGATGCCCTCTTAAATTCTGTGATCAACGATTTGATCAATTGATTGCCCAGTGATTGTTCCAAGTAAATACAGCAATTAAATCTCAAATCGATCATGTGTATAGTTTGCCTGGAATTCTTTGGCATTATATCGACAGCGATGTGGCCTCTAAAATTTCTACCCAAATCACGACTCAACAGCATTTTAACGTTAACGTTATAGTTACTGTTGCTTTTCTTCAAATAGTCGCATTCAAATCTGCTAGCTGGCTCTTTCATATGTTTGACACAGCTAATGCTGCTCACATCGAATTCCAGATTGCCACATTCGATATTCTAAAAAAAAATATTTATTTTTTTTCCTATAATCCATGTTTTTCTTCTGAAATTTTCGGTACTTGCTTCAATAATTATCAGGATGTAGAGTAATAATGGTATTACTAGAACAGTTCGGATTATCGTAGACATTTTGATATTCCATGACAAAATGCAGCTACATTGTAAAAGGTCATTATATAAATAGTCATATTTAAAATAATTATTAAATTATAATTTCTTAATAATTATAGAATATATAAATATCGATGATGAGGAGATTACAATTGTATTCAATCATCCAAAACAAATCCCCTACACTAAGATCAAGTACATATAATACACATTTTTCGAGTTTTACCAATTTATAAATATGTTTGGTTTGGTTTATTTAAGTTTTTATTTTTTCAAAATAAAGTTTTAAAATAATCAAGATTTAGAAAAAACTATAATTTTGAAAAACAAAAAAGTTAGTGTTTTTCTTTTAAGTAGTGCTTAATGTGCAATTAAATGGAAAGCGAGATTTAGAGCATATACACCACCATTATGCGATGCGTTTCGCCGTTGGTTTAGCGGGTCATCAGACATATTGGGCCATGTGACTTTACAAAGATCGTATGTTGATAACTTGTATTTATGTTGCAGTTAATACGAAGTAGCATCTGCGAATTAAATTCAATTTTATCAAGTTTCGACATTTTTCTCTTCAGAAGCAGTCCATTTCAAAGCAGATTTAGGTTGCGATGAATAATTAATGTTTTTTTTGTTGCCAACATTTGAGGTGCTGTGGAACCTACTACGTTCGAATCATAACCGTGCTAAGCTTGATGGTGGATTTAAGAATTAGTTTTCGCAGGAGGATTAAAGAAAATAATAAAGGATTAAAAAAAATAATTAGAATCTTCCAAACAATTTTTTTTTTTTTTTTAAATTATCACATTTCTATTTTTCCCCAACGATAAACGTCTATTGTGAATAAAATGTTATTACCGTATTATTGTGAATAACAGCTGTTTAGCGTACCAACAAACACATATTTCTTTGTTTACATTTTTGTGGTCTTCTTTTACTCGGAACTAACCATGGTATCTTAAACCCAGGCAGGCATTTACAAAAAAATTAATTTTCATCATGGACTCAATTAGTATAGTCCAGGAAATAAAATTCTTGCTGTTAATATTCCTCCTTACCACCACATCCTGCTTAGGCCAGATTAAAAGAGCAATACCACACGATGTCCAACTGGATATCAATGTAAAACTTACCAAAGTGGACAATGAATATTTGGTACATTTTAAAAATTACTATTGGCGTTCGGCAAGAGAAAAATATATAAATGCAGCATTTGGTAGGCACAATTCATCAGTCAATTGGAGTTTTGTAGCCCGACCCGCATTGTCCGATTTATATCCCAGTGATTTTGAGGTCATACAGACATCTACAACAAATGTGATAGATATTTTAAAATTACATCCAGCCATTAAAAGTGTAACACAACAAAATCTAATTACGCGTGATTTGAAATATATTCCACACGGAAATTATACCGATTATCAGCCACGCCATTTGTTGGCTGTCGTACCAGGTGGTCATATTACCGATTTATTAAATGTACGTGAATTGTGGAGCCGTGGCATAACTGGTAAGGGAATCAAGGTGGCTGTTTTCGATACGGGGCTACCAAAACATCATCCGCATTTTCGCAATGTCAAGGAGCGAACAAATTGGACAAATGAAAAGTCTCTAGATGACGGGGTTAGTCATGGTACATTTGTGGCTGGGGTAATTGCCTCCTCCAAAGAGTGTTTGGGCATTGCTCCCGATGTGGAGTTGCATATTTTCAGGGTGTGTACCAACATACAAGTGTCGTATACTTCTTGGTTTTTGGATGCCTTCAATTATGCCATGTTCCGTAAAATAAATGTTTTGAATTTAAGTATTGGTGGACCGGACTTTATGGACCGACCATTTGTCGACAAAGTTTTGGAGCTGTCGGCAAATAAAATCATCATGATATCAGCAATTGGTAATGATGGTCCCCTATATGGTACCCTTAACAATCCGGGTGATCAGAGTGATGTTATTGGGGTTGGTGGAATTAATTCAGATGATATGGTGGCAAAATTCAGTTCGAGAGGTATGACAACATGGGAATTACCTCGGGGTTATGGACGTGTAAAACCCGATATTGTAACCTATGGCAGCCATGTTAAGGGCAGCAATTTAAATGGTGGCTGTAGATCGCTGTCGGGAACATCAGTGGCATCACCCGTTGTGGCTGGTGCAGTGGCATTAATATTAAGTGGTGATTTATCCAAATTGCCTTTGGTCAATCCGGCTTCCGTGAAACAAATCTTGGCTGAGGGAGCCACAAAATTAAAGCATAATAACATATTCGAGCAAGGTCATGGCAAGTTGAATGTTTCGAAAAGTATGAACCTGTTGAAGGCATATGAACCCAAAATCACTCTCAGTCCGGCTTATATGGATTACACGGATCCCTATATGTGGCCTTACAGCTCACAGCCAATGCATTGTGGTGGCATGGCATCAATTATTAATGTGACCATATGGAATGCCTTGTCGGTAAGAGGGAAAATCTTAGAAGCTCCCAAATGGCAACCAAATTTAGAGGAAAATGGAGAGATACTACAAGTTGAAATAAGTTATTCTCCAGTGCTGTGGCCTTGGTCTGGTTGGATGGCAGTTAAAGTGAAAGTCAAAGATATGGCATGTCTCTATGAAGGTGAAGCTGAGGGTTCAGTTAGCCTGACCATAACAACAGCTGGTCGCAATGAAACCATACATTTTCCAATTAAAGTGAAAATTGCACCCAAACCACCCAGGCATAAACGCATTCTATGGGATCAATATCATAATATACAATATCCCCCAGGCTATATACCCAGAGATAATTTGAAAATTAAATCAGATCCGTTGGATTGGCGTGGTGATCATATACACACAAATTTTCGAGATATGTATCATCATTTGAGAAATCATGGCTATTACATAGATGTGTTGGGTATGCCATTTACATGTTTCAATGCCTCGGATTATGGTACTTTACTAATTGTCGATCCAGAAGAGGAATTTTTTGATGAAGAAATTCAGAAATTACAAAGAGATGTCTATGAATATGGTCTGGGTGTGATTGTCTTTGCCGATTGGTATAATACCACAGTTATGAGGAAAATGAAATTTTTCGATGAAAATACCAGAGAATGGTGGATGCCAGATACTGGGGGAGCAAATGTGCCAGCACTAAATGAACTCTTAGAAGGATTTGGCATTTCGCTAAGTGATACCATTGCAGAGGGTTATTATGAGCTAGGTGAACATCAGGTGTATTATGCCAGTGGTACCACGCTCAATACATTTCCACAAAATCCTGATAACATTATTATAACAGCCCGTCTAACGGATCAAGGCACTGAAGTGATAAATAAAAAACCCGATAATCATGAACAGAAGATACACACGAATTATCCCATATTGGGATTATTTCAAATGCATGAAAATCAACGCTCCAACATGAAAATATCACCAGATGTGGTGACCTTAGAGTTGCTAGAGGATGAAAATGATTTAAATGACACACATCATAATGCTCATAATGAACAGCAGCATGATTACAATTCAATTTTAAATAAACGAGTTCTGCTGGAAAATAATGTTTTGAAGGCAGCTCAAATTGAAATCGAAAACAAAACTAAGAATAAAAAACAGGCATTATATTTGATAAATGAAAATCTCAATAGAAAAGAAACCAAGGAAGGTCGTATCGCTATTATGGGGGATTCCAATTGTATCGATTCAACACATGCTGAAAAATCCTGTATGTGGCTATTGGATGCTCTTCTGGCGTACACCATGAATTCACATGTCGCTTCATTGCTCAATAAATTGAATACCATGGACACATATAGAAATACGAAAAATCAATTACCACTAACCACCAATCCAAAGCGACTGAAAAGTTCAAAATTATATCGATATTCAAAAGTTTTAGATCGTAAGGATAAATTTCGTAAACGACAATTGGAAGCGTGTTGACTAATCTAAAAAAAGACTTCAATACATTTAAGATAAATATAATTTCAAAAATTTCATTGAATTTGTAAAAGCTTTTTACAAAATAAAAAATAGTAATAAATAAAATAAATTAATACTTGTAGCTATTTTGTAAAAAAATGAAAACTACGATTTTCAATCGGAAAACCGATAGACTGATGACAGACAAGTAGATAGTAGGCAATAGAAGATTATCTAGATTGCATTTGTTTGATTGCCTCATTCGACAAGACAATGTCAGAACAATTGTGCCTAACATCCTAACATGACAAGATCATCTTTACATTCTTTCAGATGTTTTATGGATAATTTTCTACATCTTGGATAATTGAAATAAGGTTTAAGATTTTCATATTAAAAATATAAATTTTTGATGTGATTATATTCGAGGAGGGCTGTTCGATAATGGTGTCTGGACCAACAATCGATGACCTTAACTATAAGTTGATAACCTACATAAAGATAGGCCGATCTGTTTTACATTAGATGTTGTGGAATTTCCACCAAATCCACTGCCCACGCATTTCGAGAAGAATCTTGACGACCTAGAGAAAGAGGTCCAGAGGAACAAAAGTGAGTCTCTAGATTAAAAGGCCTATCAAACAGTTTTTAATTGCATACAAACAGATGTAGTTTGGGAATAAATTGAAGAATAATTTGTGTATACCATCATCGGAAAACGCTAACGATATAGATATTTAAATATTAATTAAAAATTGCATACCTGTTCATATTCTTGGCACCTTTTTCCACCTTGACTTGATCCATTAATAAATTGGAAATCTTGACAAATTTTGCTTTACACCGTCAATTTTTGAATACTTAATTTAGATTCTTGAGGTATTTCTTACATCAGATTCTTGAAACTTGCTTATATTGAAAGTCTTTTATAGTCTTGAGTCTTGCTTGTATTTCAATTGATGAGGTATTCAATTACTTCAGTATCTTGATTAGTTTTTCTTATTTTCTATCAAAAAAAATTAAAAAAACTATGTCTAAAAAAGGAAGAATAACAACTACAAAAAAATAATAAACTTAATCATACTTTTGTCTCGGCCACCACATCATGGGAATAATGTTCAAATTGATGTTCGACAAGTTGATGTATAAGACAATCGTTACACAAATTCAAGGGACAATAGCAGGTGTTGCAACGCCAACCGGACCGTGCCACTGCAGCTGTTTCACACGTTTCACATTTTGCCGACAACGGATCCGGACTATATCCCTCGGTTGTAGAAAGTTTTTCCTGTTTTATTGTTTCCAACATGCTAACCATTTGTTGTCTCATCTCGGGTGTTAATGGTTCTTTCTTTACTTCATGTGACGTCTCGGTGGAATCTAAATGTGTATTACGTTCTTGTGAAGTGACACTGGTGGAGGGTGAATTTAAATCACTAAACAAAAAATCATCTTCAGACATGTGCACGGGAACATTGTGTGATGGAAAAAATGTCGATGGCCGATAATAGTGTTTAGATTTAGATTGGCCGACACGACGATTTTTGGGAATTCTACCGGGTATGGGCATACCAGCACTGTGTAATTTTTGAAAATATTTCTGTACTCTACTTGAGACTTGTTGTGGCGTTCGATTTCCCAAGGCTTTGGCAATTTTTGTAAAACGATGCATTTCCACCCGCTCTTCGGGATATTCAATGAGTAATTCTTCTAAACGTTTTTGTTCTTCCACTGTCCATAGTTGATTATAGGTTTCCGGTTTTGTTTCATCCATAACCCGGCCACGTACAATGGGAAATTCCGATTTTATGGTATCACTGGAACTTGTGTTGGGTTCTTCTTTTATCTTTACATCGTTGGGTGGCATATCCTCGTATTTTCCAATTTCGGGTAACTGCAAATGAAATCAATATCAATTTTATTAATTAATCGAAAGTGTGAATAAATGGAATTTAATACCGTGGCTATTGTCAGATGTTCCGCCGCCACTATGGGTTCACCATTTTGTATCTTCTTGAGAAATAATTCGGGATCATCCATATAACGTTTCTTGGCCAATGCCAATTCTTCCAGTTGCTGGTGTACTCGTACCCGTTGTGCTTCCAAAATAGCTATTGTCCTCAGCATGTTGGTATAGTCACGATTTCCGCGCAGTGCCAGATGGTCACTTTCGAAATAAAATACATTCTCATCGAGTACACTTTCCGCATCACTTGGGGGTTCCTGCTGTTCCATTATAGCCAATGGGCATTTATTGTATGAAATTCAGGCTTTTTTACTTATTTTTAACAGAAAATAAATGAAACAAAATCCAAATTATCAAGACGAAGTAAAATTCGTTTCTGTTGTGTTTGCGGTAAAAATGTTTGTACTAAATTGCTCGTTATTGTGAATGAATAACAGCTGATGTGATGGCATCAAAGAAGAGTATACAAGATGCGATATGAAGCATATGTTGCTTATATACAATTTAAACGCGATAAAAATATTGATCTAAATACATTAATTTAAGTTTTTTATTCGTTTAATACTTAGCATCCTCAATATTTTTTACGCTATAGCTTGTAATCTTCATTATAAATTTTAATTTTTTTGCTCCCACATTATATATTTAACTTTTAATGTAAATAAGTATATTTTTCCAGCTAAGCCTACCTTGTCTATAACGAACTTCGTCTATATCGAACAAATTTGCTTGGTCCCTAAAAGTTCGCTATAAGACCACTTTTAGACTTCTAAATACACTCGATCTCAAATTCAATTCCACAGCGTATATGTCACCTTAATTCATTAATGTTATTAATAAAATTTGAACTTTGACATTAGGTTCGTTCGTTTACTTACTCAGTAAGAATTTGAAGAGTGTAAATAAGAATTTGTCATTCTCTAGAAGGAAAATTGCAAAAAGTAATCAAACTACATTCAGTAAAAAATTTTATCGATACAGGTGATTAAAACAACGAACAATTTGGAGCAAACAAAAAAGCAGCATTTTTATTAAAAAAAAAATAATGTTTAAATATACAAAATCTAAATAAAATGGACAAAACAATCGATTTGGAAAAAAAAACAAAAAAATCATTGTTTGTTTACAAAACATAACAAAACAGCTGATTAAATATCAGCTGATGGTACAAGAAAATTATCACCGAGTAAATTTTCCTTGCAAACACAATTTAAAAATTATAATACGCCCACGGGCTTAAAAATAAAATTTTACAAAAGTGACGATTTGAGTCTTCGCCTAACAAACACGTTTTTATCAAATTAGACGAAATTCTTCGTATACAAATAACCAATCAAGTCTTAACTTATTGAAACTGAACTCGATTTTTTTAAAGATTTTTCCTATACCTTCTATACAAAAAGAATGTGGATTAGTTGGAGGAGGAGTAATGACGAAAAAATTCCTTGTAAGAATTTGCAAATACTCAGTAACACAACTGTCAAATCTTCTCTCTCAATTCTCAGGTTAAGTTCGAATTAAGGGTACACCTCAAATTTCGGTATTTTGGGGTTCTTGATCGTTCATTTTCAACCGAATTCGTTGAAATTTGGTACATTGGGTACCAAATGTCTTCACTAACAATTTTAAATATAGGCCCATTTTTTCTTGTAAACCCCATATAAGTGCACCCCCAATTTTCGGTATTTTAGTATTCTTAAGCGCGCTTATCAACCGATTTCACTGAAATTTGGTACATTGTGTTCTTATTGGGTATCAAATTTCTCCACTAAAAATTATAAAAGTAGGTCCACCATTTCTGGTATAACGATATTCCCAAAATTTCAATATTTTGGTGGTTTTGATTGTCTTTTTACGACCGAATTGACTGTAATTTAGTACCTTGAGTTCTATTTGGGTTGCAAATCTCCCCACTAAAAATTATAAATATAGTTCCCCCAAAAATTATAAATATAGCCCGCATATAACGGTACCCCCCTTTTTCGGTATTTTGGGGTTATTGATCGCGTTTTCAACCGAATTCGCTGTAATTTGGTATTTTGTAGTCGTATATTTTAACAAATCTCCTTCCGAAAATGGTTTATATTCGCTCTCTTTTAGGGGTAGTCCCCATATAACTCCATTTTTTATACCCTTCACCACAGTGTAGTACAGGGTGCATATGTTTGTAACAGGCATAAGGTTCCTTTTGAGAATAAGCATAGAATCACTTTCTGAGTCGATTTATGCATGTCCGTCCGTCGGTAGATGTTAAACTGTAAGCAAAGTACAGGTCGCATTTATGATCCGATTTAGATTAAGTCACTTATTTGGCCCGAGGACGAACCCTATTGAAATTGAGGAAAATCGGTTCAGATTTAGTTATACCTCCCGTATATGGTTGGTCCGGTTTTATTTAAATGGTGCACCAAAGTACCTATATATATTTCGATCTGCAGGCAATTTTGCATAGTGTACTGAATTGAGTCGAGAATGACGTGTGTCAAGTTTCGAGAAAATCAGGTCAGAATTAGATATAGCTCCCATATATATTTTCATCCGATTTAAGATAAATAGTCCCTATATATCTTTCGATTTACACGAAATTTGGCATAGGATACTGAATTGAGTCTAGAAAGACGTGTGCCAAGTTTCGAGCCGAACTTAAGTTTCGGCCCAGCTTAACGCTCTTATCATTTGTTTTTTTTTTTTTTATTCTAGGCTCATACTTTTGAAACCACAAAATAGATGAGTTGCGTTAAAAGTGACAAACTGATCATCAACGACCAGACGAAGCGTCTAGTTATTACGACCTATAAAAGATAGTTCAGAAACGTCTCGTAGTCCTGGAAGTGTTGCCGCATTATCTTTTTGGTAGTATTGCATTGTTCAGGAAGTATTGTCGTAATAATTTCCTGGAATCTTGTACTATTAAAATCCATTTATATTCCTAATTTAAAATCTTTTTTAAAGCTAATTAATTTACATACACCTTTTCAACAATATCACTTAACATATGTATTTGATTATTTCTTTTTATATTTAAATAATAAACGCATCCTCATCTTACATATAAAACAAAGCAACTAAGGGGAACAACATTTCAAATGTTTAATAAAAAGATTACGATTATTGACTAATCACTTTTGGGCTTCAACTTTTGGCGCTTCTGTTGGCTCCGCTGCCAATTTATTTGCCATTTCAGCCAACTTTTCACGTCGATAATCTTTACGTGCTTCATCCAGCAGAATGTTGTGTATGTAATTGCGATTTTGAGAAAAGTCCGGCAACAGCGATGGATAGGGATTACCTCTCAACTCGAGGACAGCTTTGTCATAATAGATGCCGGGATAATCTCGAGGTGCTTTGTACATTCGGGTAAATGAAACATTACTATTCTCGAAGCGAGGCACCAATACTTTGAACAGCTTGTGGACCAATTGTTTTTCCAACAACCAGAAATCGGCCAATTCCATTGTGGCCTTATGGCGGTCACCGTGACGTATGGCATCGGAAATGAGCTGAAACGACAAATAAGAAATAATGTTGGATTGATATAATATATTTCGTTACTTACCAATTCAGCATAGCCTCTGGCTTCATCAGCCCTTTGATAGAATAATTCAATACGTTCATGTTTTACCAAAGCGGTGACGGTTTTCCTCAACTTCATCAAACGACCCTCCGGGCCATCGGGATTTTTTAAATTACGCTTATTGGGCCGCACAGCAAAACGCAGCTGTGACATTAACTTTGTAACTTCGGCTTGATTCATTTTTCTTAGGATTTTGTTATAACTTTTCTTCGATTAAATAAAAATCCAAATGAATATGCCGAAATTTACGTAAAAACACACAATACTCTTCAATTTTGACAGCTACATGCGGTGAACGAGAGAGAGAGTCAACTTGCTTGAAAACATATGTTTGTCGTTCTATTGTGAATGATTATGTTATCATTTTACAGTGAGTGTAGAGTGCGATGGCGTCTGTTGACTGTTAAAGGAAAATAAAAATCTAATTAGTTTTATGTTTTTAAATTGTTGGGAAAATAACGTGTAATAAATATATATTGTGTAATATTTCGGATTAATATATAGTAACGTGATGGTAGTTAATGTAATTTGTTATTATTCTGTGTATAATTAAGTGCAAAATATTGAGACGAATAAAATTGAGGTTAACATTTTTGTCGTCGTAGGTAAGTAAGATTTGTAAAGTACGATATATTTTTTTCTACAGATATGTAGATTAAAAATAAACTATAAATTCAATTTCGTTGGCTCAATGTTGAGAACTACGCGCTGGTGTTCTTAGCTGAATTTCGTGTTCTTAGACGAATTTGCATCGAAGCGGCAACAGTGGCTTATACAACGATTTTTGATAAACATAATTTATGAATAAGTTACCACTGGAACCAGCCAACTAGTTGAAGGGGTTTGACCAGTTTATGTGAGATAGAAAACATACGTACCTTTTTGGGTAAGTTAGGGTAGGGTACAGACCCGTGCCCATATATTTTGATTGATTTTAGACTAAAATATCAATTTTAAAAATGCACTTGTCTCAGCCCGCCATATAAATAATGGTACCGAGTACACTATGCAAAATTTCGTGTAAATCGAAAGATATTTATGGACTTTGGTAGACCCGTTACCTTAAATCGAACGAAAATATATATGGGAGCTATATCTAAATCTAAGCCGATTTTCACGAAACTTAACACACATCATTCTAGACTTATACAACGATTTTTTCCACTGGAATCTGCCAACTAGTTGAAGGGGTTTGACCAGTTTATGTTAGATAGAAAACATACGTACCTTTTTGGGTAAGTTAGGGTAGGGTACTGACCCGTGCCCATATATTTTGATTGATTTTAGACTAAAATATCAATTTTAAAAATGCACTTGTCACAGCCCGCCATATAAATAAAGGTACCGAGTACACTATGCAAAATTTCGTGTAATTCGAAAGATATTTATGGACTTTGGTAGACCAGTTACTTTAAATCGAACGAAAATATATATGGGAGCTATATCTAAATCTGAACCGATTTTCAGGAAACTTTAAACACATCATTCGAAACCCAATTCTTTGTTTTCAGATATTTCAAATACCGACTTCATGGTGAAGGGTATAATAAATTCGACACGGCCGAACCTACAACAACATTTTTACTCGTTAGATTTTTTGATGATCCTAGGTAGGCTGGTCATGGTAAGCAATACAAATTATTACTACAAAAAAATATCTCACTGTTATTTTTCTGATACCCACAGATTTCACACAAGCCACAGCTATATGTGATTTCTAAAACATATAAAAAAGTTCTCAGTTCTAAGCAATACAAATTATTACGACAACAAAAAATCTCACTGTCATTTTTCTTATACCCACAGATTTCTACACAAGCCACAGCTATATATGATTTCTAAAACATATAAAAAAGTTCTCAAGTGGCACCTTCTAATCACAACAGAAGCTACGTTTGTGGCTGAAAACCCCCTTTAGACTATGTTCTTGGTTAGAAAAATATTCTTTAAAAAATCCACTCTTAAAGCTATGTTCGTGGTTGAAAAATATTCTTTAAAACATTCACGCTTTACGTTATGTTAAAATATTCTATAAAAATCCACGCTTTAAGCTATGTTTGTGGATTAAAAATTCTTTGAAAAATACACATTTTAATTTAGTTCGTGGTTGAAAATATTCTTTAAAAAAATCCAAGCTTAATTCT
Source organism: Musca vetustissima (assembly GCF_032173495.1). NCBI lineage: Eukaryota > Metazoa > Arthropoda > Insecta > Diptera > Muscidae > Musca > Musca vetustissima. The sequence goes on from NW_026875303.1 coordinate 59,716, forward strand.
AGGTTCATGGTTGAAAACAAATCTCAAAAAATCCAAGCTAAAGCTATGTTCGTTGTAGAAAAACATTTCTTAAAAAATCCACACTTAAAGCTTGTTTGTGTTGACAGAACTAGGTTCAGATTGTGATTCAATTATCTCTGATATCTTTTTTGTTACCCTAACCGTGACTATTTGGGTCAGACAATTCCAATATTTAGGTCTAACTGGTGTTTCAATTTTTTATTTCTCTATTTTTCCAGGCATCTACAGTTGTAATCTGTGGAAATGTTCTTCTCACCCAATCCAAGGTCACAATTCTTTATAGAAGTTCTTGAATACACATGTAAGTATTCTATTAAAATTCCTTCATGTGAATAACATATATTACTAATTATTATTTGTTGTAATTATTTCAGACACAAACATTCAGATCTAAGATAAATTAACATAATATACATTCACACCCATTAAGTGAAATATTAAATATTTGTCTTACAACTACTCCTCAAACACAGCATGAACAGCACTTCAAATAATAGCTAATGACACTTCTTAAATAATAGATTACAACAACAATGGCAAAAGGGCCATGAAGAGAATAGTGAACGAAAAAAAAAATAAAACAAGAAAACTGAATTGTGTGTAACATGTTAAATATTTTAAGCATATTAATAATGAAAGATTTCAATATCCATTTCCTGTTGATGCCTGACATAAAAGGCGAATAAAAAAAAGCACACATACACAAACACAAAGTAGCAATATTCAATATGCCATCGTCATCATCAGCCCCAACCCCAACCATACCATCATCATCTTTACGACAATGGAGAATGTCACAATTACTAAGTGTAGTTAACAGGAGGAGCCCGAAAGGAAAAAAAAATTGTATTTGTCATATAATGGAAGGAAACGGAAATGAGAACAGCTGTTCTTGACAAACTAGTTTTTTGGTTTGATGTCTTTCTTGACTATCAGGAAACTTTTAAGGTAAGCGCTTGCTTTTAAAACAATGCCAATTTATTTTATTGTCCTTACAGTTAATTAAATTTTACAGAGGAGCTAGATTAATACTGGATTAATACTACAATTAATCGGGAAATAATTGTCACTCTCAACCACGTCTACTCTAATGATAGATTTTGAGAAAATGATTCTAACAATGCTTATGGGACCCCCACCCCATTCTAGGGGTCAAAAATTGTTGTGATATAATTCGAATCTACACTAATTAATGAATGTCCCTACACAATTTTGAGTGCAAATCTCAAGATATCGACTCTACTGTATTTGAATTTGTATTTTAAACACTTACAAATTCTCGTGCATATTTTTGCTTGTTGCACTTGCTTGTTGCACGCACTTAATTAAAATGAGTGTTCAATTACCCATGGTTTGACTCGTAATAAAATTAAAAAATGTTTGCTTTTTTGCAAATAAAAAAGTCATAACCACTAACCCTACCCAAAAACTGTCATTCATTGTCTACATCAATTGTAGGAAGACAGGGAAAAGCGAACAAATGCAACGACAATGCTTTCGAAGGGAAAATGACACAATGACAATCCATCCAGCCATCCACCCAACTATGAGAATTTCTAAAGTTTTTACAAAAACGAAAAAAAGCCCAAAAATTTTAATGACTATCCGCCGAATTTGTCAAGCCACCAAAATTCCTCAACAACTAACCAAGCTGCAATGTAAAATTCCTTAGTTACAGTTAAGCCAGCCGGCCAGCGTAGTGGGAAAGTTTGTTAGTCAAACCACTTGAGAATTTGATGCTGTTGTTTTTTTTTCTTTCGTTGGACTTTGTCTTGAAATGTATTTTAGTGACACTAAACCTGCAGTTGTTGGTGTTGTTCTCATCTTTAGTTGTCGTTAGTTAGCATTCATAATCTGAAGACAACTAATAAAATTATGGTCCTTGGTCCTTGTCATAATTTTTTCTGGGGGCTTTTGAAATTTTGTTATAGCCAAAAATAATAACAAAAATGTAGAACAAAATGAAAACAGGAAAAATTGCGGGACTTGTCATAGTAGTTGTTATTCTCATGAAGTGGCTGTTAGTGGAGGAAAAATATATTGAAGAGTTTAGCTAGAAGTTTTGCACTCTTCTAATATTTATAGTCCATCTATGGAAAGACAAGGCAATTAATTTTGTCTTTTTATTGGTAACATTGCAATGGGCGTGGATTTAAAGAATATTTTTCAAGGGCCAACTGAGGCGTGGATTTATTAAAGAATATTTTTCAAGGGCCAACTGAGGCGTGGATTTATTAAAGAATATTTTTCAAGGGCCAACTGAGGCGTGGATTTATTAAAGAATATTTTTCAAGGGCCAACTGAGGCGTGGATTTATTAAAGAATATTTTTCAAGGGCCAACTGAGGCGTGGATTTATTAAAGAATATTTTTCAAGGGCCAACTGAGGCGTGGATTTATTAAAGAATATTTTTCAAGGGCCAACTGAGGCGTGGATTTATTAAAGAATATTTTTCAAGGGCCAACTGAGGCGTGGATTTATTAAAGAATATTTTTCAAGGGCCAACTGAGGCGTGGATTTATTAAAGAATATTTTTCAAGGGCCAACTGAGGCGTGGATTTATTAAAGAATATTTTTCAAGGGCCAACTGAGGCGTGGATTTATTAAAGAATATTTTTCAAGGGCCAACTGAGGCGTGGATTTATTAAAGAATATTTTTCAAGGGCCAACTGAGGCGTGGATTTATTAAAGAATATTTTTCAAGGGCCAACTGAGGCGTGGATTTATTAAAGAATATTTTTCAAGGGCCAACTGAGGCGTGGATTTATTAAAGAATATTTTTCAAGGGCCAACTGAGGCGTGGATTTATTAAAGAATATTTTTCAAGGGCCAACTGAGGCGTGGATTTATTAAAGAATATTTTTCAAGGGCCAACTGAGGCGTGGATTTATTAAAGAATATTTTTCAAGGGCCAACTGAGGCGTGGATTTATTAAAGAATATTTTTCAAGGGCCAACTGAGGCGTGGATTTGGATTTATTAAGAATATTTTTCAAGGGCCAACTGAGGCGTGGATTTATTAAAGAATATTTTTCAAGGGCCAACTGAGGCGTGGATTTATTAAAGAATATTTTTCAAGGGCCAACTGAGGCGTGGATTTATTAAAGAATATTTTTCAAGGGCCAACTGAGGCGTGGATTTATTAAAGAATATTTTTCAAGGGCCAACTGAGGCGTGGATTTATTAAAGAATATTTTTCAAGGGCCAACTGAGGCGTGGATTTATTAAAGAATATTTTTCAAGGGCCAACTGAGGCGTGGATTTATTAAAGAATATTTTTCAAGGGCCAACTGAGGCGTGGATTTATTAAAGAATATTTTTCAAGGGCCAACTGAGGCGTGGATTTATTAAAGAATATTTTTCAAGGGCCAACTGAGGCGTGGATTTATTAAAGAATATTTTTCAAGGGCCAACTGAGGCGTGGATTTATTAAAGAATATTTTTCAAGGGCCAACTGAGGCGTGGATTTATTAAAGAATATTTTTCAAGGGCCAACTGAGGCGTGGATTTATTAAAGAATATTTTTCAAGGGCCAACTGAGGCGTGGATTTATTAAAGAATATTTTTCAAGGGCCAACTGAGGCGTGGATTTATTAAAGAATATTTTTCAAGGGCCAACTGAGGCGTGGATTTATTAAAGAATATTTTTCAAGGGCCAACTGAGGCGTGGATTTATTAAAGAATATTTTTCAAGGGCCAACTGAGGCGTGGATTTATTAAAGAATATTTTTCAAGGGCCAACTGAGGCGTGGATTTATTAAAGAATATTTTTCAAGGGCCAACTGAGGCGTGGATTTATTAAAGAATATTTTTCAAGGGCCAACTGAGGCGTGGATTTATTAAAGAATATTTTTTTCAAGGGCCAACTGAGGCGTGGATTTATTAAAGAATATTTTTCAAGGGCCAATTTTTCAAGGGCCAACTGAGGCGTGGATTTATTAAAGAATATTTTTCAAGGGCCAACTGAGGCGTGGATTTATTAAAGAATATTTTTCAAGGGCCAACTGAGGCGTGGATTTATTAAAGAATATTTTTCAAGGGCCAACTGAGGCGTGGATTTATTAAAGAATATTTTTCAAGGGCCAACTGAGGCGTGGATTTATTAAAGAATATTTTTCAAGGGCCAACTGAGGCGTGGATTTATTAAAGAATATTTTTCAAGGGCCAACTGAGGCGTGGATTTATTAAAGAATATTTTTCAAGGGCCAACTGAGGCGTGGATTTATTAAAGAATATTTTTCAAGGGCCAACTGAGGCGTGGATTTATTAAAGAATATTTTTCAAGGGCCAACTGAGGCGTGGATTTTTTTCAAGGGCCAACTGAGGCGTGGATTTATTAAAGAATATTTTTCAAGGGCCAACTGAGGCGTGGATTTATTAAAGAATATTTTTCAAGGGCCAACTGAGGCGTGGATTTATTAAAGAATATTTTTCAAGGGCCAACTGAGGCGTGGATTTATTAAAGAAATATTAAGCGGACCCAGAGATATTGTTGTCGATGTTTTAATATTACGAAGAGGAAGAAAGTAAAAAATGTAAAAGCTGTCCACTTCTTCCTCATCTTCACTTTTGCTACTAAAAGGACATTTTATGAAAGCACTGTCGGACAAGAAACAAAAAGAAAACCTAGAAAAATAAATACAAGTATAAGTAGCTCACTACGGCTCTCACACGAAAAGTAAAGGATCTGACCAACCGATGGATGAGTACAGTTTTATATGGGTCAACATTTCTGTTTGCCAACCAGTCAAGAAGAATGACGAAAGTTTCTTGACAAAATGAAGTGCTGGCAAATGTTTTCGCCTGAGCTGCTTCGGCTGCTTCATTCATCTTTGGTTAGTACTGTCGTTCCTTCTTGTAGCCACTTAATTTAAATTTTGCTGTTAATAAAACAAAAACAACAGAAAACTGTTTATCGAAAGAGGAAACTCATAAGCCTTAAGTCAAAAAAAGAAAATCTGCTGTACAATCAAATTGCTGGACTAAGGAAAAGTATAATCTGGACTGCAGACAAAGGTACTTTAAATTAATTTATTAAAAATTCTCTTTTCGTCGATTTTCTTTAGTGTCGGGGAAATGACAGTTTTGCCAATTTAAACAATGGGAAGATAATGGTGGGGATTTTTGCAACGCTCATTTTGAGACATATTCTATTGACGTAGAAAAAAAAATACAAAATGCACAAACAGGTGTACTAGATATAGCTCAAAAGCAAAAGTCCACCTAGTTATGGAAGAGCTGCAGAATCTTTCGACATTTGACGACGGCCAGAACAGGCGTCGACTTTTTAAGGAGTATATTTTCAAGGTCCACAACAGGCCTGTTGTGGGTTTTTTTTAAAGAATATTTTTTCAACAGGCGTAGATTTTTTTAAGGATATTTTTCAAGACCCACAACAGTCGTGGATTTTTTTAAAGAATTCTTTTTCAAGACCCACAACATTCGTGGATTTTTTTAAATAATTATTTTTCAAGGCCTTTAACAGGTCTGCATTTTTTAAGGAATATTTTTTCAAGGCCTTCAACTGGCGTCGATTTTTTTAAGAATATTTTTTCAATGCCCTCAACAGGCGTGTATTTTTATACCCTTCACCACACTGTGGTACAGCGTATTATGTCTTTGTGCATATGTTTGTATCAGGCAAAAGGAAACGAGATAGACACATGGTTCCTTTTGAGAATATGCATAGAATCACTTTCTAAGTCGATTTATGCATGTCCGTCCGTCCGTTCGTCTGTCTGTTCATGTTAAATTGTAAGCAAAGTACAGGTCGAAATTTATTATTCGATTTGGATGAAATTTAGCACAGCTCATTCATTTGGCACAAAGACAAACCCTATTGAAATTGGGAAAAATCGGTTTATATTTAGATATAGCTCCCATATATATTTTTGTCCGATTTAAGGTAAATGGTGCTCCAAAGTCCCTAAATATCTTTCAATTTGCACGAAATATGGCATAACGTACTGAATAAAGTCTAGAATGATATGTGTTAAGTTTCCTGAAAATCGTTCCAGATTTAGATATAGCTCCCATATATACTTTCGTCCGATTTAAAGTAAATGGTGTACCAAAGACCCTATATATCTTTCGATTTGCACGAAATTTGGCATAGCGTACTGAAGCCTAAAATGTGTGCTGAGTTTTGTGAAAATCGATTCAGATATAGATATAGCTCCCATATATATTTTCGTCCGATTTAATGTAAATGGTGTACCAAAGTCCCTATATATCTTTCGATTAGCACGAAATGTAGCATAGCGTACTGAATTAGGTCTAGAATGATATGTGTTAAATTTCCAGAAAATCGGTCCGAATTTATATATGGCTCCCATATATATATTTTCGTCCGATTTAATGTAAATGGTGTACCAAAGTCCCTATATATCTTTCGATTTGCACGAAATTCGGTATAGTGTACTAAATTAGGTCTAGAATGATGTGTGTTAAGTTTCGTGAAAATCAGTTCAGATTTAGATATAGCTCAATAGATTAATTTATATATAGGACTTTCCTTACTGGTTTAAAGAATATTTTTCAAGGCTCCCAAGAGTCGTGGATTTTTTCAATATTTTTTCAAGGCTCATATTCCGATTTGTTAGATATAAAATAATAGATAAAATAACTATGTTACCATACCCCCGTATCTTTGATGGGAAACAACAACAAACATAAGAGAACTGCAATTTCCATATTATTGTCAACGATGATTGTAACTCCTTAAATTTGATTAAATATTACCATCGCGACCATTTATTATTATGTGTAAGCTTTACATGTAATTTTTCTTTTGTTATTAATTTTTTCTTTTTTTGTCGTTGTCGCTTTTTTTTCCTCGTTACGATGCAATGTTATCCTGTTATTGTTACCCTCCCAAAAATAAAAAAAAACTTTACATAGAATTCGCAAAAAAAAACTAAAAATGATAAATGGCAGCATCTACATGGTGCTGCAATTTCATTCCATTGCTACTCTACTCTACTCCCCTCCCCCTCAACATACCATTACCTCACTTTGCCGCTGAAGTGAGAAATAATTAATGTTACATATGTTGTTGCACAAATGTTGCCGTGCAACATTCATTCTAGAATTGTTGTTCAACGAAAAAGAAAGAAAACGAGTGGCAAAAGAAAAAAACTAAATGATAAAAAATATGCAACTATTTGTAGAACTTTTGTAAAATGTCCTGGCAAAGGAGGTACCTTTCAGGTACTACTATCTGAAGCAACAAAAATTACAACAAACAAAAAACCAGCTCAACTAATGCCAGTAAATATTCATTGTGGCGGTAGCTGGCTGGCTGACTGTCGGAAAAACACGCGGAGAAAACAACAAAGAGACACACACACACACAAAAACGAAGTACCAGGTGTTTTCCTGAAATGCTGTTTTTTTCTGTACGCCAAGTTGTAGAATTTTTATAAATGTTTATGTGTTGGTTGGTTGGTATGTAATAACTACATACATACATATATTTCTGTTATTGCAAATTAAAATATTAAACGAACCGATGACGCCAATGGTGATGCAGATGATGATGTTGTGGCATTGTTCGCTGCATTTTGTTCATGTAAAGTATTTGTTTTTTCGTTAAAAGTATTCTCATGGAAACCATTTTTTCAAAGAAGCCACATAACAAGCCTGAATGTTTTTAAAGAATAAAGTCCATAACTGGCCTTAATTTTTTAATGAATATTTTTTAAGGTCCATAATAAGCGGTAAATTTTTCTAGAATATTGTCTATTGGATTTTTTAAAGAGCCATATTTTCATGGCCCGATTTTATACGAGAATATTTTTTTCAAATCTCCAAATAGTCCTGAATTTAAGGCCTATAATAAGAGTACATTTTTTAAAGAACACATTACCAGCTCCCATATTTAACCTAATTTTTAAGGAGAATAATTTTTCAAACATCTAAATAGTTGTGTTTTTTTTTTTTTTGAAACAAATGTTTTTCAGGGCTTATAAAAGCGGGTATTTTTTAAAGAAAATATTTTCAATTCCCATAATTAGCCAGAATTTTTATACCCTACACAACTATGTTGTCTGGGTATTATAGTTTTGTGCAGCCCCAAAAGTTTGTAACGCCGCGAAATATTGGTCCTAGACCCACCTTTAAGTATACCGATCGTCATATCCGGACTAACTGAGTTGATCTATACATGTGAGTCCGTCCGTCTGTCCTTTATAATTTGCATACAGTATGGGTTCGGCCCAATACTCTTTTGTTTTTGGTAAATATCGGTTAATATCGGTTAAGGGATGAAATGGACCAAGTACTTAATTTTTGTTGGTTTTTCTGGTCGTTCCAGAGGCTGCAATTATGGCCCAAACATCTCGAATTTTTACATGGTGAAGGGAATGAGACCAAAGAATAAACATGCCTATTTTTATAAAGATCGGTCAATATTTAGCGGGTCAAATGAACCCTGATTTTTGGGTGAAAAATTACAAAATGTGTATTCAATAGCGTATATATTTACTCCTAAAGAACATCGACTCCAGAAATTTATAGTATATCCAAAAGGAGTGGTTGACCTTTAAATTGATACCAATTATATTGTCGTATGTACTAGGATGCGGGAGTTACACTTAAATATCTACAGGTGCTTATGAGTTCAGATATTGTCTAGTAACCCATTACCACACTGAAGGGCGGAAATATAGCACTGATCCCTTTGAAATGCTCCATGTGGTTCCAGTTATGGTCAAGGACATCGCCTTTAATAATTTTGGGATGAAGTGGACCTAAGACCTAATTTTTTTCGAATCGATCTATAGGTCACAATTATAAGCCGAATATCACAACACAACCCACGTTGAATGGAATATGGACAAGTAATTAAAAGGACTGTACTGAATGTTAGTGACCTCTAATCGGGCTAGAGGGTGCAACTATCACGAAATATTGCCAAGGCTCGGAATAAAAATTTGCAGAAAATTAGAATTCCGTAGTGGTTGTGTAGGACATCGTATGGTCGGATATTTTTATTCACAAAGAGTGTGAATTAAAAAAACGTCTATTCAAGGCCCATAATAAGCGTAATTTGTTTTTACGAATAAGACCAATAATTTGTCAAATTTTTTTAAGAATATTTTTTCAGGGCATATAATAATAAGCATGCATTTTAAAATAATCTATTTTAATGTCCCTTATTAGTCGGTATTTCATAAAGAATACTTTTTTTCAAATATCCCAAAAATCGTTTTTTTAGAGGCCAGAATTTAAGCCCATAATAAGCGTAAGATTTTAAGGACTATATTTTCAAGGTTCATAATTAGTCAGGATTAAAGAGAATTAAAAATGGAAGTGAACTAAGAGAATATTCGAGATTCTTTTTGACAAAGGCGAAAATGCAAGCCCAAATTGCGCATAATCGGAACAATAAACACCATTCACAACTTTAGTGAATGTGCAATTTTGGTTTCGTAGATTCCGTTCAGTAATTTTTGATGTTAGAGATGCACATTGCACAGGTAATTGTGGCTTATAAATGGATTCGAAAAAAAAAACACAACAAATTAAGATTTCGGTCTACCTCATTCCAATTCTTGTATCTGATCATCACCGAAAGTTAAAAGCGTTGTCCTCGACCATACCTGGATCCTCATGGAAAATTTCAAAGCGATTAGCCCTATATATACATACGACAATATAATTCGTATCAATTTAAAGGTCAATCACTCCTCTGGGGTATATTATCAACTTCTCGGGTCTATGTCCTTCAGGATTAAGAATATACTTTTTCACACAAATGTCAGGGTACATTTGACCCGCTAAATATTGGCCGATCTTTATCAAAACAGGTATTCTTTGGCCCGATCCCTTCTCTATGCAAAATTTCGCAATGTTCGGACCATAATTGTGGCCTCTTAAGCGTCCAGAAAACCCGAAAAAATTTCGTTTTTGGTCCATTTCATCCCCTAAATATTAACCGATCATTTCCAAAAACAATAGGGGTCTTCATTGGCCAGAACCCATCCTATATACAAAATTTCGTGAAGATTGGTCCATAACTGTGACCTGTATCGTGTTTACAAATTATAATGGACAGACACACATGCCTAGATGCAGCCTTGGGGCTGCACAAAGCTATAATATCCTGACAACATAGTTGTGCAGGGTATAATGACAACATAGTTGTGTAGGGTATAAAAAAAAAGTGAGCGGACCAGGGGCGACCATATGATACCCTACACAACTTCCACGAAAATCTAACTTTCTGTGGTTTTATATTTTGAGCATGGGCAATATTTCGCGATATTTGCACCCTCTTGCCCGACTAGAGGTCAACAAATATTACTAATATTTAGTAGAGGAGGGTTGTACTTGTCCAGATTCCCTTAACCGTGGTTTCATTTCATTTCAATATAATATCAGATCATCGCCGAAAATTATAAGCGTTGTCTTTGACCATAATTGCAACTTCAAATTTTAAAGCGATCATGGCTATATATCCGCCCTCCATTGTGTTAAGGGGTACTAAATAATATATGAATACGAAAGCACCTATAAATATTTCAGCGTAACTTCCACATCCGACTACATACGACAATATAATTGGTATCAATTTAAAGGTCAACCAATCCTCTTGGATATATTACCAACTTCTCGGGTCTATGTCCTTCAGGGTTAAATATATACGCTATAGAATACAAATTTTGTAATTTTGCACACAAAGGACAGGGTCCATTTGACACGCTAAATATAGACATAGCTTTATCAAAACAGGTATGCTTATTCTTCTTCATATATAAATTCGCTATGCTTGGGCCATAATTGCGGAGTCTGGAGCGACCAGAAAATCAGACAAAAATTAAGTCCCCTAAATATTAATTGATCTTTACCAAAAATATAGGCGACTTCATTAGCCAGAACCTATTCTACATGCAAAATTTCGTGAAGATTGGTCCATAACTATGGCCTGTATCGTGTTTACAAATTATAATGGACAGAGGGGACGGACACACATGTCTAGATGGTTTCAGCTAGTCGAGATAGGAAGATCGGTATACTTAAAGATGGGTCTAGGACCAATATTTCGCGGCGTTACAAACTCTTGGGGCTGCACAAAACTATACCAACCTAATATTTTCAAGGTCAATAATTGATTTTTTTTATTTCCGAATAATTGTGAATTATACACCATGATCTTACCAAATGCGTTTCGGACAAGTTGGAGTCGATTTGCAATTGTCCGTCCGTCCGCCTGTTTGTCTGTCTGACCGGCAGGTGCGTAAGATAACTCACGAGATAATTTAATTACAACCGAACCAAGTTATGTCCGAAGATTAATCAAATATCAAGCGAATTTAATGTAATGGGAAGGAGTGAACCGAGAAATATATTAAAGGCTGGGTAAAAATATTATGTCGTGCAAACTTAAGTTCAAATAGGATACTCCGCACGTTTTATATTATAAAATTGGTTTTTAAATAAGATTTTAGCATTTTACTAAAAATTAAAAAAAAAATATATGGGCAATATTGCCAATTTTTTAACATAGCTGAAGCGGAGGTTCACCCCTTTATAACTCGGGAACTACTTAAGTATATGAAAAAAAGTGAATAGTTTTGGGTTAATTGATCTGTCCTTGCAAACTGTTCATGCTTTTATTTATCTTGGTGGAAGCTGTGTCTACTTTAATGTAAACAAATGTGTAAAAACAGGTTGAGGCGAACCAGTTTTTTTATGTTCTCTATCGATTTGTGACTAAGCCACTCATTGCACGGCCTTCGTGTCAAAATAAAACTAGAAGCCAACAAAATGGGGACTACGCCCCTTATGTATCATTTTTCAAAATTTTAACTGCATCTACCTTTAAATGATGCTGACATTTTGAAGCTCGATTTTGAGTGTTTTTTGAATTTTAGTTCTAGCATTAATACGCGAACAGGAATTTCTAAAAATCGATTATACGATTATTGTAGTCACGAATCTGCGTAATTTGATATGTATTTTGTGTATGTAGCATGCACAGCTTCAGAGTAATACTCATCCGAAGGTGCGAATTTTGTGCGATCAAATTTCTAAAAAACCTATTTTTCGGGCCAAATTTTTAGATCTGTCAACTGAATGATATGGGTACCCGCGATCAATAAGGTTTTTTCCGTTTCGGATGATATAAAATCTTCTTCGTGAAAATCCATCTACTAGAACGGCGGGAACTGGCCTTCCAAAAACACGAAATTTGGCAAAAAATGTTTTTGAAAATATCGCGGATTTATTTGCGTTTTCTGTGTATCATTTCCGCTTCAATAAATGACCTCATACGGATTTTGATCTTTTTCGAAAAGAGAACTTTAAAAACTTCAGCCGAAAGAGAGATGTACCCAATTTATCTCAAAAATAGTGTGAGCTGCACATCCATGGTTCTTAATGGACCACATTGAAATCGGTATAGATCGATGTATTTTTTTAGGGTGAACACCGAAATCGGATGCGCGTTAATGGCATATGGAGTTTTCGGAAATTATTCGCGTTTTACGATTTTTTGGGTACTTCAATGTAACATGCGCACATCTTAGCCGTCAAATAAAATTTCGCAAAATATATATGGATTGGAAGATAAACTTCAGTACTTCCTGGAAACCGCATGCGCATCAAATGATTTTGAGAATTACGCGATTTACACGCAATTTAAAATGTATATTTCATAATATTATTTTATTTCAAGATTTATTCCTATTTATAGAACCCTAAGATTTATCGGAAGGGTCTTGATATAATCCTCAAGGCGTATACTTATACACAAAAAGTGATTATTATTATATATGTCAATTTTTCGGCGAAATTCGGTTAAAATAGCAGAATAACCCAAACATTTTTTTCTGAAATTTCTTGTATACAATTAAAAAAATTAATATGATGGCATTATTTTTTCGAACCAAAAACAAATAATTTTCCCCAATATCTTGTTTTGTTGTCGCTTTGATTTAGAAACCGCTACACGGACTTGTGTGATTTTGATATCATTTGATTCACCATCGTGTTTAGATTATGTACATATTTTTAAATTAATTTTTAGGATGATACATGACATTGATATAATGAAAATATTGATGTAATCTCCTATATTTTTTTATTTTTCTCATATTTCGCGAAGATGTGCACCTTTTTCGCGAATATTATAATATATTCATATTCTTATTTTACGGAGGAAGATATATATCAACGTTTTTGGTCAATATAATAAACGGCGTAATTTTAAGATTTTTTTCTTATGCCCAAAATTAAAACCTCGATAACTTTTGCGCGCATCAACCAAAAATTTGATCGCGAACGGTTTCGGAGTCAGAACATTTTTCTCTATATGCGTACCAAAAATCATAGATGTGCCACAAAAACAAAAAAGCTGATTTTTTGAAAATGGAATATTAAAAAATTGGCAATATTGCCCATATATTGTAATAAATCTACGCTTTGTTTTAATGCATTTTTTTTGTTGTTGTTATAGAATCCATTAGTTTGATAAAAACATATACCTGTCGAGTTCCTTGCTCTATGTATGTATGTGTGTGTGTATATAAGAAGGTGTTTGACATTTTCCCAGAAAGCTAGTAGCTGATGTGCGAATGTAAAATGCACTTCTCTTCCAGTTAGCAGAAAAAATCATAGCTGTTCATCGTTCAGAAACATGCTCTATGTTATTTTTTTCTCATTTTATTGCAACCTTATTCTAGTGAAAAATATTATGTGTGTTCCATTTTTATGGAAAATAATTTACCAAATGGCTTTATTAAATATTAACATGATGATGTTTTTTTTGTTATTTATATCTGACAAGTAAAATAAAAAATAATATATAAAAAATTATTTTTAAAAAGTTATTGCAATAATTTTTAAATTGCATATAATTGGTGGGGAAATTTTGGAATGAGAGGTCAGTGGGATTGAATTGAATAATTTTAACCAAATGACCATCCACCTTAATTAGGAAATTATTAGTAAACAATGAAGAAGAAGAACAACATTGCTGATTCCAAGAAAATGCTACCAAGTTGCAGCTCAGGCCGTGTAACAGAAATATATTTTTTTGAAATATTATTTTTTTTTTATAATATGTATTTCCAGACATTTTACAAAATTTACAGGGTTATATACGTATATTTAAACCATTCAGTTATTGTCATTATATACTGACCACTGACAATAATTGTATGTAATAAAATATATGTGATTTTATCAACATCGTGGCTGCAAGCCAAAACTTTTCATTAATATACAAAATTGTCACCCTATTAATGTCAATTAAATATTGTAAATAAACAATTCCGAAATAAATGCAATTAAAAAGCACGATATTGCCACTTGCAAATGTTTACTGGCGAAACGAATAAAAATAAATGAGGAGATAGCGGAGTGGATTTAAAAAAGATATTATTTCAATATCCCAAAACAAATATTTTTCAACATCCCTACATAGACATGGATTATTATTTTTTTTTTCAAAATTTCAACATAGGCATCGATTTTTATAACCTTCACCACACTGTGGTACAGGGCATTGTTTCTTTTTTTGCATATGTTTGTAACAGGCAAAAGGAAACGAGATAGACACATGGTTCCTTTTGAGAATATGCCTAGAATCACTTTCTAAGTCCATTTATGCATGTCCGTCCGTCTGTCTGACCATGTTTAAGGTTACTTTTTACTTATATTTCTTCGTAAACAGAACGATACTTTAGTTTTTAAACGTATTACATTTCGCCTAATTTAGACTGCAGCCTTTTCGATCAATTTGAACCAGTGACCGCATTCACAGCGTTTGGGAGTACCCTTTTGAAGCCACATCCATTGGACGTAGGTTTGATCTTCTTCGCAGATGCAACCAACAATACGGGCGTCAAAAGCGGAAGGTATCAGGTTGGGGGTTTCCTTTGTGCCAGCACCACGCTTGAAAACTTTCATGTCGAAGGGATTATCGTTGCCGGCGGCCTTGGCCAACAATTCACGCTTTTCAATACCAGTAGCATGTTCCATGGGATCGTTCATCATCTTGCAGAAGCGAACTGGAATGTATGTGACATTTTGACGTGCACGCAGAGCCACGCATCCACAGATAGAAGCCATTTTTATGTTTATTTGCGGATTTTTTTTAAACTTTTAATAAAACTAAAATTTCGCAATTTCCACATATAGTCCTATATAATTGGAAATTTTGCAAAGCGTACTGAATTAAGCCTAGAACGATGTGTGTTAAATATCGTGGTTCAGATTTAGATATAGCTCCCATATATATTTTCGTCCGATTTTAGGTAAATAGTGCAACAAAGTCCCTATATATCCTTCGATTTGCACGAAATTTGGCATAACGCACTGAATTAAGTCTAGAACGATGTGTGTTAAATTTCCTGAAAATCGGTTCAGATTTAGATATAGCTCCCATATATAGTTTCGTCCGAGTTTAGGTAAATAGTGCACCAAAGTCCCTATATATCTTTAGATTTGCACGAAATTTGGCTAAGCGTACTGAGTTAAGTCTAGAAGGATGTGTGTAAAATTTCGTGAAAATCGGTTCAAATTTAGATATAGCTCTCATATATATTTTCGTCCGATTTTAGGTAAATACGAAATTTGGCATAACGTACTGAATTAAGTCTAGAACGATGTGTGTTAAATTTCCTGAACATCGGTTCAGATTTAGATATAGCTGTCATATATATTTTTGTCCGATTTTAGAAAAACAGTGTACCAAAGTCCCTATATATCCTTCGATTTGGACGAAATTTGGCATAGCGAACTGAATTGAGTCTATAATGATGATTGGTAAGTTTCGTGAAAATCGGTTCAGATTTAGATATAGCTCCCATATATAGTTTCGTCTGAGTTGAAGTAAATAGTGCACCAAAGTCCCTACACATCCTTCCTTTATATCATTTGGCATAGCGTACTGAATTAAGTCTATAGCGTGTATCAATGTTGATAAAAAACGTTTTCCATAAATTTGTCCCATGGTACGCAGATGACTCTAAATCTGCCCGAATGAAATTAAATTTTTCACAGGTTGCAGAAAGACATGCGTTTGTTCCATCGAGGGAACATTGACTTGCAAATGTAAGAATACATATGCGCAATATACCCAAAGTGGGGAAGGGTATCATATAGTCGGCCCAGTCCGACTTTACTTCTTTCCTTACTGGTTTTTATAATATTTTATTAAGGTTCCAACATATCGACATAAACATAGATGGGGTGATAGCGTGGATCCATAGGTCATTAATAAAATATTATTAAGGACCTTCCATATGTGTCGATTTTTTAAAAAATATTTTATTAAAGACCTTCCATAGGAGTGGATTTTTTTGAAAAAACATATTTTGTTAGTATATCCGACAAATATTTCGTGGTGATTGTCGAATTTTAACTAATATCCAAGCGACAACCCTACCACCAATAATAATCTACAGAAAATGATACTGCAATTAATTGCTTCCGTTCAATATGTCAATATTGCACAATTATTGAGTGAAAAGTGGTCGATGTGGTTATTGACGATGTCATTAGCGTTGCTAACCAACCATCCGACCAAACCAAACGAAACCAATGTTGTAGCTGCCTGCAACATCAGCTATGTGTGGGAATGTGTCAAAAGAACGAAGAACGGTAAATAAGGAATATTTGATTACTTAATTTACTTCGCAATTTTGTTGATTGAAAATTACCTTGAATTTTGTAATTAAATTCGGTTCGAAATGTAAATTTATTAATTGAGGCAACCAAAAGAAATTAAGAAAGTTGACAAAATAAAAAAAAAAAAAAAAACGCAAAATATGGCAAAGTTAAGTGAAACGATTTGGCTTTCAATGAGAACGCAAAATTGAAAATAAGACCAAATTCGATTGAAAAACGAAGGCAGGGGTCAATACAGATTAGTATTTTTATACAAATCTAAATTAAAACCAGTAGGACTTGGCCGACTATATGATACCCTTAACCACCTTGGGTATATTTTACATATGTATCCTAACAGACGTCGCGTGTTTGTTATATATCTATATTTGAATTGGTTTCCGGAAAACTTGCCAGAAACTAATTTATATTACTTCAGTACGCTGTGTCAATCGGCCTGCCTATGGATATTTTCACGCAGCTTAGCAATATCATTCTAGACTTGATTCAGTACCCTTTACCAAAATTCCTACAAATCGAAAGATATATAGGGACCAGTTACATAAAATCCTGATGAACCGATTTTCACGAAACTTTGCACACATCATTCTAGACATAAGGGACCCCACCCATTCTCGATTTTATTTTTTTTAATTTTTTTTAAAATAATTTACAAAAAATTTTTGTTATTGCTTTGTTGTTGTTTTTTTGCAATTAAAGAAAAGTCCTTATTTTTGATGGCGGGCATGATAACTCCTCACTGGAACATCGGAATCCGAAAATTCCAACGGTGTTAGAAAGAGTACATGTCTGACTCTCGTATGAACTAGGATTATTGACTTCGCTCTAAACTTAATAAATTGGCGGACATTTGAAAAAATATTTTTCGAAAATCGCCGATTTTTGACCAAAAATCAAGTTAAAAAATAAGGAAGATCTTCACCGATTGGCTTTATCCTAGTTCGTACGATAGCTATACACTCACAGAGAAACGTGTAAAAATTTGGAATCGATTGGGTTATTAGTTTTTGAGTTATCGTGCCCGCCATTCGCAAAAGAGAAAAACGCGTTTAAAGTTTGAGAAGCCCTTTAGCCGTCACTTGTTGCTGACACAATAAATCGGCTATATCTTCAAGAGTTTCTGAGATTTTCACGTGAAATTTTGTAGAGACATTCTTGAATTAGTGTAGAATCGAATTAAATCAAAAAAAAAATCAAAATTTTGACCCCGAGAATGGGGGGGTCCCCTTAATTCAGTATGTTATGCCAAATTTCGTGCAAATCGACAGATATATAGGGTCTTTGATGCACCAATTACCTTAAATCGGATGAAAATATATATGGGAGCTATATCTAAATCTGAACTGATTTTCACGAAACTATGCCAAATTTCGTGCAAATCGAAAGATATATAGGGACTTTGGTACACCATTTACCTTAAATCGGACGAATATATATATATATATATATATATATGGGAGCTATATCTAAATCTGAATCGATTTTCACGAAACTTTGCACACATCATTGTAGACATAATTCAGTACGCTGTGCCAAATTTCGTGCAAATCGTAATATATATATAATATATATATATGTAAATCGGACGTAGATATATATGGGAGCTATATCTAAATCTGAATCGATTGTCACGAAACTTAACACACATCATTCTAGACTTAATTCAGTACGCTATGACAAATTTCGTGCAAATCGAATGATATATAGGGACTTTAGTGGAATATTTATCTAAAATCGGGCGAAATTATATATGTGTGCTGTATCTAAATCCGAGCCGATTTTCACGAAACATAACACACATCATTCTAGACTTAAATCACGCTATGCCAAAATTCGTGCAAATGAAATGATTTCCAGCGACTTTGGTGCACCACTTACCTAAGTCGTGCGAAAATATATATGGGAGCTTTATCTAAATCTGAACCGATTTTCACGAAACTTTACACATATCATTCTAGACTTAATTCAGTACGTTATGTCAAATTTCGTGCAAATCGAAAGATATATAGGGACTTTGGTACACCATTTACCTTAATTCGGACGAAAATATATACGGGAGCTATATCTAAATTTTAACCGATTTTTACGAAACATTACACATTTCATTCTAGACTTAATTCAGTACGCTAAGCCAAATTTGGGCCAAACAATATATAGCTGTGCCCAATTTCGAAAATATATATGGGAGCTATATCAATTTGGATCATAAGTTCGTCCTTGGGCCAAACAAATGAGCTGTGCCCAATTTCGTCCAATTTGGATCATAAATTCGACCTGTACTTTCTTTACAATTTAACATGGACAGACGGACGGACGGACGGGAGGACATGCATAAATCGACTCAGAAAGTGATTCATGCATATTCTCAAAAGGAACCATGGGTCTATCTCGATTATTTTTGCCTGTTACAGACATATGCACACAGTGTGGTGAAGGGTGTAAAAAATACAGCTCCATCTTAAATATTACGAGTTCCGTATTAATGTCAACTGGCTAAAATTTTATACTTTTCGTGAATATACTCATATCGGTATTCGGTGAATATGGCCCTTGAAGAAATAATCTTTTTAAAAATCTATTGTTATAACATTTATATTTCTAAAAATGAACCTATTTTCCCCCAGCTCCCATTTATGTTACATAACGAAATATTAGGTGATAATGATAGCCTTAAATAAAATTAGCAAAAAAACTAAAGTTTTCCCACCTACGAACATCATAATTTTTCTAATAGCCATTTGTTTTCTTTTAACCCATGGTCACCATTGTTCTATTAAATAATTTACAAAGAAGTCCAGGTTATTACGAAAATTTTCTCTAACATCATTGTTTGTTTCTTTTTTTAAATACTTAATTTTTCATTTACGATATTCTTTTTCTGTGGAAAAAAAACTTTTTCAATTTCATTTTAAAAGTTTTTGAAAAATGTTAAGTTCAATGGAATTCTCTGGAGATTCATTACCTTCTACTTCTTCTTTGTCTAATGTAAGCAACAAATTTTCTTCAGCTTTTTCTAATTTCTTTTGTTGTGGTTTGAGGTTGTTGCTGTGGTTACTTCGGCCATTGCTGCATATTGTCGGTTGTTAGTGGCTCCACTTAAGTGCTGTCCTTTCAGGTCAATGAGCGTCAGAGGAAACATTTTTAAATTGCTTTCATTATAATAATTTAGGGGAACAAATATGAGAGGGAAAGGCAATCAACGAACCCGGACCCAAAATATTTTTTAAATAACTTTACACCTGTATAATGTTTTCAAAAAATATAGCATATGCCGCCTACTTCGTTAGCGAATGTGGGATATATTTAAACATGTATTAACATATTATTTTATTTTCACAGAAAACTGCATGTGTCAGTAAAACTAAACTATCCACACATTAATATCGACGATAAATTAAGTTTGAGTACCATTTAGTACCAAATTTCATGATTCGAGTTCCACAGGATAACCCAAATTCACATTGGCATACATTATTTCCAAGAGCACCCACCTTAACCATCCAACAAAACTTCCTGCATACCTCGATCATACACGCGCACAATGATTCCAAATTCAAATTTCACGATTCCAAGTCTATGGTTCACCCACAATTCAAATTGTACCAAATTTAGTACACAGTAGTACCAGTTTCCAAAACCTCCTATTTACCCAAAACTATACCCCCAGAGTGATCCTAATTCCAAGACTCAGGATTCCAACTCTATCGATTCACCCACAATTTAAATTGTACCAAATTTATTACACAGTAGTACTAATTTCCAAAACTTCATACATACCCCAATCCTACACCTGCAGCTAAATCTAAGTTTTAGGATTCCAATTCTATCGGTTCGCCCACAATTCAAATTGTACCATATTTAGTACACAGTAGTACCAAATTTAGTACACAGTAGTACCAATTTCCAAAACTTCATACATATCCCAGTCCTACACCTGCACAGTGATGCTAAATCCAAGTTTCAAGACTGCGACTCTATCGGTCCACCCACAATTCAAATTCCACAGAAGTACTAAGTAGTACTAATTTCCAAAACTTCATACATACCCCAATCCTACACACCAACGGTGATCCTAAATCCAAGTTTCAGGATTCCAATTCTATCGGTTCGACCACAATTCAGTGATCATGATTCCAAATTTCATGATTCTACCTCTATTGGTTCGCCGAAAATTCAAATTGTACCAAATTTAGTAACATTTAGTACCCATGAATGTAAATTGCCTAAACTGAATCCTGACCCCAATCCTACACCCCTACAGTGATCCTGACTCCAAATTTCATTGTTTCCGCTCTATCGGTTCATCCAAATCCAAATTGTACCAATTATAGTACGATTTAGTACATTTCGTACACATCAGTACATATCACATTCCTACACTCCGACGGTATTGTTAATTTCAATTTTTAGGATTCCAGCTCGATTTTTATCTCCAAATTAAATTTGTACAAAATATAGTACCATATAGTACTTTTCGTACACATGAGTACACGGTTTCAAAACCATATTCTTAAATGGGTCCTACTTCTCAACCATAATTCACACTCCAAATTTCAAGTTTTCAGCGTTTCAGAATTGTACCAAATTTAGTACATTTCGTACTTTTCGGATAGTTATAGTTCGAATTTCCAAAAACCCTTTGGTACATTTATCCTACACTCCATCAACGACCACCAAACCACATTTTATAGTCCGGTTCGCCAAACACAAATGGTATCACATTTAGTACTTTTTAGTACTTTTCTTACCGTTCTAATACGAATTTCCTAAACCCCAGCCTTATCTGTCACATTTGGACCGAGAGTGACCCTCAACCAAAAAAGAAAAAAAAAATATATATATAGGAGCTATATCTAAATAGAAGGATATAGGAGCTATATCTAAATCTGAACCGATTTTCACGAAACATAACACACATAATTCTAGACCTAATTCATTACGCTATACCAAATTTCGTGCAAATCGAAAGATATATAGGGACTTTGGTGCAACATTTACATTAAATCGGACGAAATTATATATGGGAGCTATATCTAAAAATGGACCGTTTTTCAGGAAACTTCACACACATCATTCTAGACCTAATTCATTACGATATGCCAAATTTGGTGCAAATCGAAAGATATATAAAGACTTTGGTACACCACTAACATAAAATCGGAAGAATATATATATATATATATATATATATCTAAATCTGAACCGATTTTCACGAAACTTAACACACATCGTTCTAGACTAAATTCAGTACACTATACCAAATTTCGTACAAATCGAAAGATATATAGGGTATTTGGTGGACCATTTACATTAAATCGGACGATAATATATATGAGAGCTATATCTAAATCTGGACCGATTTTCAGGAAACTTAACACACATCATTCTAGACCTAATTCATTACGATATGCCAAATTTCGTGCAAATCGAAAGATATATAGGGACTTTGGTACACCACTTACATTAAATCGGACGAAAATATATATGGGAGCTATATCTAAATCTGAACCGATTTTCACGAAACTTAACACACATCGTTGTAGACCTAATTCAGTACACTATACCAAATTTCGTATAAATCGAAAAATATATAGGGTATTTTGTGGACCATTTACATTAAATCGGACGAAACTATATATGGGAGCTATATCTAAATCTGAACCGATTTTCTCGAAAATTGACACACATTATTCTGGAACTAATACATTACGCTATGCAAAATTTCGTGCAAATCTAAAAATATATAGGTACTTTTGTGCACCATTTACCTTAAATCGGACGAAAATATATATGGGAGCTATATCTAAATCTGAACCGATTTTTCCAAAATCCAATAGGGTTCGTCCTTGGGCCAAATAAGTGCGCTGTGCCAAATTTCATCCAAATCGGATAACAAATGCGACCTGTACTTTGTTTACAATTTAACATGGACAGACAGACAGACGGACGGACGGTCGGACATGCATAAATCGATTTAAAAAGTGATTCTATGCATATTCTCAAAAGGAACCCTGTGTCTATCTCGTTTAATTTTGCCGGTTACAAACATATGCACAAAGACATAATACCCTGTACCACAGTGTGGTTAAGGGTATAAAAAATCGCTTATGTCAGTAATTTATTTTAACATAGCCCGCCATATAAAGGTCGCGCACGATTTTAGCTTTCACGAATGTCCATCTCATGGTGGAGGTCATAATTTTTACATCTTTATAATTTATAAACGATTCTATTTAAAATACTTGTACCCTTATTATTATTAGCCACATGTTGTGTATACTTAATATAAAGGTGATAACACTTATACGCCATCACGAACCACTTTAGCATTTAACGTAATTAGACAGACATTTGATCTTTCTCCACTTATCCTTAAATACCGGCAGAAAAAAAGCTACCTCTTCTACTTAAGACATGCCAATTTCTTTTTATCTCCACTTAAAATACAATTGAAGTAGTAGATCTATGGTATTTATGCTGCAACATATCGACAGACATTGCAAACGTTGTTCGTTGGCATTTTTTCCTGGATATACTCCATATTCAATTAGCAGATGGATAGATGGAGTTTTTTTTCGTGCTGAGTTGAGAAAACGTTTCACGTAAAAATGTAATTTAACGTATTTTTCTCCACCTCCTTTTACATCTTTGCCTTATCTCCTTATTGCAGAGTAAACAGGATGCACTTCAGAGCATCCATCGTCACCACCGACTGCACGTACCTTTATTCCGATACAAACTATGAATGCAATGTACAAGTTTTCTTATTTCTTTATTTATTTTTTTGTTTCTTTTCCATGAATTTACAAATGTCGGTTGTTGTTGTGATGAGCGACAGATGGAGAGAGAGAGAGAGAGGGAGAGAGTGTGTGTGAGCTACCTTTTGAAGATACAAAGTAGTCAGTCTCCTGGACACAGCCATACGACAAACATAACAACGATAATATTTACGAAAGTATGAAATAATTTTCACTTAAGGAATGGGAAGTAGCAGAGAATGACAATACGAAATAGAAATCAACGACACGGCGACTAAGAAAAGTTTTACTGCAGATTAGATATACTTGGCGAACCCTTGAGAACTCTGTAAAAATAGTTTTTCTTTGCAGCATTGATTCATTCTATTTGCTTTAGAATACAGGCAAAATAATTAAACATCACTCTAGTGAACCGGAACATACTGTGGTTCAGGATATTCAAAACATAAAATAACATCTGTAGGGACCCTCTAGAAGATCTGCAATTCATATTAGACAACTATCAGGTATTTCTGGCTATATAAACAAAAAGTAACAAAGTGGCAGTCGGTGTTGTCTACAGATATTTACCCTTGGCCTGTAACTTATGTAGCATAGTTTTCCGAAAATCCGACACAGTACATAGTGACGAGGTGGAGCAATTTTTTATACCCTTCACTACACTGTGGTACAGGGTATTATGTCTTTGGGCATATGTTTGTAACATGCAAAAGGAAATGAGATAGACCCATGGTTCCTTTTGCGAATATGCATAGAATCACTTTCTGAGTCGATTTTTGCATGTCCGTCCGCCCGTCCATCTGTTGATGTTAAATTGTAAACAAAGTACAGGTCGCGTTTATCATCCACACTGTGGTACAGGGCATTATGTCTTTGTGCATATGTTTGTAACAGGCAAAAGGAAACGAGATAGACGCATGGTTCCTTTTGAGAATATGCATAGAATCACTTTTTAAATCGATTTATGCATGCCCGTCCGTCTGTCTGTCCATGTTAAATTGTAAACAAAGTACAGGTCGCATTTGTTATCCGATTTGGATGAAATTTGGCACAGCTCACTTATTTGGCCCAAGGACGAACCCTATTGAGTTTGAGAAAAATCGGTTCAGATTTAGATATAGCTCCCATATATATTTTCGTCCGCTTTAAGGTAAATGGGGCACCAAAGTCCCTATATATGTTTCGATTTGCACGAAATTTAGCATAGCGTATTGAATTAGTTCCAGAATAATGTGTGCCAATTTTCGAGAAAATCGGTTCAGATTTAGATGTAGCTCCCATATATATATTTTCGTTCGATTTAAGGTAAATGGTGCGCCAAAGTTCCTAAATATCTTTCGATTTGCACGAAATTTGGCATAGCGTAATAAACTAAATCTAGAATGATGTATGCAAAGTTTCGTGAAAATCGGTTCAGATTTACATATAGCTTCCATACATAATTTTCGTCGGATTTAATTTAAATGGTGAACCAAAGTCCCTATATATCTTTCGATTTGTACGAAATTTTGTATAGCACACTGAATTAAGTCTAGAATGTTGTGTGCTAAGTTTCGTGAAAATCGGTTCAGATTTAGATACAGCTCGTCCGATTTAAGGTAACTAGTGCGCCAAAGTCCCTAAATATCTTTTAATTTGCACGAAATTTGGTATGAAGATGAACTTAGCTGGCTTGTGACAGAACTTTCGTTCCATAATCCGAGCTTAAAAAAGATTTCCAGGTGTGTCGGTCTTTTGCGCAGTTTTTCCAATTTGAAAGACCATATTCGGCAATGTTGTCTTCGCTTTTATATGCCTTCTGGGCTGGGACATCTTCATCCATTCTCACAACATGACCTAGCCAACGTAGTCGCTGCAACTCAATACGTCTAACAATGTCGATGTCCGAGAATAACTGGTACAATTCATGGTTCATTCTACGGCGATATTCACCTTCAACGCAGATCGGCCCATAGATCTTTCAGAGAATTTTTCTCTCGAACACTTTAAGAGCTGCTTCATCTGCAGCACGGGTAGTATCACTCCACTTTGACAGACTCCTTCTCAATTTGTTCAAAGGTGGCTGTTACCGCTCTCAGTGTTCGACCCATTATGTCGATGTCAATTTCTGTTCACCTTTGCCTCTCGTATGACCTTTTCCAGCAGGTTCGGTATTGAATGGCTCCGATACGTCCTTACTGACTTTAACTGTTGACTTTGAGGAATTTTGATGAATGCACGCCCTGCCGAACTTATCAACTTTTTTCTTGTTTATGATAAATAATCGTATTTTCATTATTAGGACTGGCTTATCCACAACTAGACATCGCGCGGTGCCCCAGGTGCCCCAAAACCATTGCCTTTTTAAACATTTTCGGACCCTATTTATCTCTTAGAGATCACAGGTGATCACAATTGGCCAAAAAGATTTTGAGGCCACGTGAAAGATAAGGTCTACCTTAATAGCCCACCTTAGAATTCGTAAGGCTGTAGAGGATATATGACAGTTACTTTGCGATTGAATTATGCAAAAGTTCATGAATATGATATTCGAGGTGGTAATTATTATTATTTATATTTGATTAATAAAAATAAAAAATAAATAATACCACTTTTTGGAAACCCCGGTACTTCATTTGTAAATGAGTTATTGAAAATGTTGTAAATTGAAGAAATAATTCTAGCCTTTGAAAGAGAAAATGTTTCCAAAGGAACACAAATGACTTTTACTGCGATTTGCCTGTCGTGGAAAAGTTTTCATTGGTAGTGGATTTGAAAAATATTGAGAATTGAAAAGGAATGTATTTGAAATGTTTAATCTTTTAAAAATTTCTTAGGTAAATTTTGCTCCTGTTGACATTCCTTTATGCTTAGTCATTGAACATTGAATAGATACTTGAATGTTTTAATTATATAAATGGCGAATGGCTATAGGTTTAATTATGATAAAATGTGAAAGTTTGTGAATGTAAGATGTTGTGTAAGTAGAATGGGACAAAAACCTTTTTAGCCACGAGAAAGATTTTTTTATGAAATTTATATAGTCGTAGCGTGCTATAGGCTAATAAGGTTGTTTACTGCAAATTATGTTTTTTTTTTAATTTCAATATTTTTTTCATTCTCAAAATTATTATTTTTTGGTTTGAATTCATTTAATTGCTCAACATATTTGTTTTTATTAAATTTTTTTACTAATTATATTTATTTACATTTTCCAGATTCAAAAAGCTTTAAGGTAAGTCCAAGAACAACTAAAAAAATTCTTATGGTTACATTCCAATATTCTACTCCATCATATATTTTAGGTTCATTAAATTTCATAAACATAAAAATAACTAAAATATTTTTATGACAATTTCAAAAGAAATTCACTTTAATATGTCCTTTGTACTTAATTTATGTTCAGAGAAATAACACAACCTCACACACACACGCACACAAATATACATCCTTTATCTAGATATAAATATTCCAGTTTGAAATTTGTATATTTGTCTGTGAAGCTGTTTCTATATTCTTGCCAGCATTATTCGTTTCTATTTTGAAAAAAAAAACAACAACATTTTCCTTACTAAAATTAAAGCAAACATTTCAAATGGTATGTACGATTGTGTGTGTGTTTGTGTAGCAGCGTACATACACAATTATAACAATTCATATTAAATTTTATATAGAAAAAAACTAAAACTATTGTACAATAGGAATTTTAATGTATTAGGGGGCCTCACATCCATATTTTTTTTTTAAAGAATATCTTTTGCTGGAACTAAAATAGGCTTGGTTTTTTAAAGATTATTAAAATAGGCGTGGATTTTTAAAGATTATTATTTCAAGGACTGAAATAGGCGTGTATTTTAAAGATTATTTTTTTCAAGGACTAAAATGGGCGTGTATTTTAAAGATTATTTTTTTCAAGGACTAAAATGGGCGTGGATTTTTTTATAGAATATTTTTTAGAGGTCCAGCTGCCAAATAGGCGTGGATTTTTAAAGAATATTTTCAAGGACTAAAATAGGCGAAAGAATATTTTTTCAAGGACTAAAATAGGCGTGGATTTGTTAAAGAATATTTTTTCAAGGACTAAAATAGGCGTGGATTTTTAAAGATTATTTTTTTCAAGGATTAAAATAGGCGTGGATTTTTAAAGATTATTTAAAGGACTAAAATAGGCGTGGATTTTTAAAGATTATTATTTCAAGGACTAACATAGGCGTGGATTTTTAAAGATTATTATTTCAAGGACTAACATAGGCGTGGATTTTTAAAGATTATTATTTCAAGGACTAACATAGGCGTGGATTTTTAAAGATTATTATTTCAAGGACTAACATAGGCGTGGATTTTTAAAGATTATTATTTCAAGGACTAACATAGGCGTGGATTTTTAAAGATTATTATTTCAAGGACTAACATAGGCGTGGATTTTTAAAGATTATTATTTCAAGGACTAACATAGGCGTGGATTTTTAAAGATTATTATTTCGTAGACTATCAGGCAAATAGGCGTGGATTTTTAAAGAGTATTTCTTCGTAGACTATCATGCAAATAGGCGTGGATTTTTAAAGATTATTATTTCAAGGACTAACATAGGCGTGGATTTTTAAAGATTATTATTTCAAGGACTAACATAGGCGTGGATTTTTAAAGATTATTATTTCAAGGACTAACATAGGCGTGGATTTTTAAAGATTATTATTTCAAGGACTAACATAGGCGTGGATTTTTAAAGATTATTATTTCAAGGACTAACATAGGCGTGGATTTTTAAAGATTATTATTTCAAGGACTAACATAGGCGTGGATTTTTAAAGATTATTATTTCAAGGACTAACATAGGCGTGGATTTTTAAAGATTATTATTTCAAGGACTAACATAGGCGTGGATTTTTAAAGATTATTATTTCAAGGACTAACATAGGCGTGGATTTTTAAAGATTATTATTTCAAGGACTAACATAGGCGTGGATTTTTAAAGATTATTATTTCAAAGGGCCAGGCTAACATAGGCGTGGATTTTTTAAAGAATTATTTTCAAAGGGCCAGTCTGCCATAGGCGTGGATTTTTAAAGATTATTATTTCAAGGACTAACATAGGCGTGGATTTTTAAAGATTATTATTTCAAGGACTAACATAGGCGTGGATTTTTAAAGATTATTATTTCAAGGACTAACATAGGCGTGGATTTTTAAAGATTATTATTTCAAGGACTAACATAGGCGTGGATTTTTAAAGATTATTATTTCAAGGACTAACATAGGCGTGGATTTTTAAAGATTATTATTTCAAGGACTAACATAGGCGTGGATTTTTAAAGATTATTATTTCAAGGACTAACATAGGCGTGGATTTTTAAAGATTATTATTTCAAGGACTAACATAGGCGTGGATTTTTAAAGATTATTATTTCAAGGACTAACATAGGCGTGGATTTTTAAAGATTATTATTTCAAGGACTAACATAGGCGTGGATTTTTAAAGATTATTATTTCAAGGACTAACATAGGCGTGGATTTTTAAAGATTATTATTTCAAGGACTAACATAGGCGTGGATTTTTAAAGATTATTATTTCAAGGACTAACATAGGCGTGGATTTTTAAAGATTATTATTTCAAGGACTAACATAGGCGTGGATTTTTAAAGATTATTATTTCAAGGACTAACATAGGCGTGGATTTTTAAAGATTATTATTTCAAGGACTAACATAGGCGTGGATTTTTAAAGATTATTATTTCAAGGACTAACATAGGCGTGGATTTTTAAAGATTATTATTTCAAGGACTAACATAGGCGTGGATTTTTAAAGATTATTATTTCAAGGACTAACATAGGCGTGGATTTTTAAAGATTATTATTTCAAGGACTAACATAGGCGTGGATTTTTAAAGATTATTATTTCAAGGACTAACATAGGCGTGGATTTTTAAAGATTATTATTTCAAGGACTAACATAGGCGTGGATTTTTAAAGATTATTATTTCAAGGACTAACATAGGCGTGGATTTTTAAAGATTATTATTTCAAGGACTAACATAGGCGTGGATTTTTAAAGATTATTATTTCAAGGACTAACATAGGCGTGGATTTTTAAAGATTATTATTTCAAGGACTAACATAGGCGTGGATTTTTAAAGATTATTATTTCAAGGACTAACATAGGCGTGGATTTTTAAAGATTATTATTTCAAGGACTAACATAGGCGTGGATTTTTAAAGATTATTATTTCAAGGACTAACATAGGCGTGGATTTTTAAAGATTATTATTTCAAGGACTAACATAGGCGTGGATTTTTAAAGATTATTATTTCAAGGACTAACATAGGCGTGGATTTTTAAAGATTATTATTTCAAGGACTAACATAGGCGTGGATTTTTAAAGATTATTATTTCAAGGACTAACATAGGCGTGGATTTTTAAAGATTATTATTTCAAGGACTAACATAGGCGTGGATTTTTAAAGATTATTATTTCAAGGACTAACATAGGCGTGGATTTTTAAAGATTATTATTTCAAGGACTAACATAGGCGTGGATTTTTAAAGATTATTATTTCAAGGACTAACATAGGCGTGGATTTTTAAAGATTATTATTTCAAGGACTAACATAGGCGTGGATTTTTAAAGATTATTATTTCAAGGACTAACATAGGCGTGGATTTTTAAAGATTATTATTTCAAGGACTAACATAGGCGTGGATTTTTAAAGATTATTTTCGGCTATGTTGTCTTCGACTTGATCTTTCCATAGTATTCGTAGCTTTCCCCTTCTGCGTGAACCATCAGCTGGTTCGCTTTTATATGCCTTCTGGGCTGGGGCATCTTCATCCATCTTCACAACATGAGATGTCCGAGAATAGCTGGTACAGCTCATGGTTCATTCAACGGCGATATTCACCGTCAACGCAGATCGACCCATAGATCTTTCGGAGAATTTGTCTCTCAAACACTCCAAGATCTGTCTCATCTGCTTGCGTAAGTACCCATGCTTCAGATCCATATAACTGCAGGGATAGTATCAGCGTCTTGTAGAGTATGAGTTTGGTCTGGCGGGAGGTGGCCTTGCATTTGAGTTGTTTGCTCAGACCATATTAGCATCTGTTGGTCATCACTATCCTTCTCCGAATGTCAAAACGGATGTCATTCGTTTTATTTATGGCGGTACCAAGGTATATAAAATCTTTGACTACCTCGAAGCAGTAGTTCTCAAGTTCCACAGTTGGTCCGAGTCTACTGGACGTCTTGCGCGTTTATATCATCAGCTTGGTCTTCTCGCCGTTTACAGCCATACCCACTTTGGCAGACTCCTTCTCAATTCGTTCAAAGGTGGCTGTTACCGCTCTCATTATATCCCATTATGTCGATGTCATCAGCGTATGCGAGTACTTTTCTGTTTACTTTTGCCTCTCGTAAGACCCGTTCCAGCAGGATGTTAAAAAGGTCACATGACAAACCGTCTCCTTGTCTGAATTCTCGTTTGGTATTAAATGGCTCCGAGAGGTCCATTCCGACTTTAACTGCTGATCTTGTGCCAGTTAAAGTTATCCTGCATAGCCGAATTAATTTTGCAAGAGTGACAAACGCAGACATGGCTTTATACACATCTGAACGGATAGGGCTGTCGAATGCGGCTTTATAGTCGACGAATAGTTGGAATGTGTCGATGTGTTTTTCGTGGGTCATTTCCAGGATTTGGCGCATAGTGAAAATCTGGTCAATGGTGGATTTGCCAGGTCTGAAGCCACATTGGTATGGTCTAATAATGTCATTGACCATTGGCTTCAGTCGTTCACACAATACGCTGGATAGCACTTTATATGTGATGGGAAGGAGACTTATTCCTCTATAATTGGCACATAACGTCTTGTCTCCTTTTTTGTGCACGGTACACAGGATGCTGAGGTTCCAATCATTGTGCACGCATTCTTCTAGCCAAATTATACTAATCAGCTGGTGCATGCTTCTGACCACCAGTATTGAATAGTTCGGCTTGTAACCCATCGGCACCTGCTGCTTTTGTTATTCTTCAGCCGATGGATTGCTATTCTGACTTCATCTTGGCTAGGTGGTATACACTCTATAACGTCATCTATTATTGGTTCTGGGGTATCAACTTCACTGCTACTATTTGAAAGAAGAAGTTTTTCAAAATGTTCCTTCCAGATCCTCAGCACGCTGTCTGTATCTGCCACCTGGTTTCCTTCTTTATCTCTACAGGAGGATGTGCCTGCACAAAAGCCTTCGGTTTGGTGTTTTACCCGTAAGTAGAATTTTCGGATTACATTTTGACTCCTGTACATCTCGATTTGCTTACACTCACGTTTTTCTTGTTCTTTGTTCTTTTTTCTGAAAACACATTTCTCCTCTCTCCATTTCTCCCGATAATTCCCCATCACGTTACGTGATGCTACTGTCTGCAGGGTTGCCCTATACGCTGGATTTTTCACATCAGTAGCATTACGACACTGCTGATCGTACCATCGGTTTCTTAGTAGTGGTTTTTGGTACCCAAGTGTTGCTTTTGCTGCAGTTTGTAGGGATCAATCAACCTCATACCGTTGTCTGATTTTCTTCATGGATGCTTGACCAAAGATATTTCCCCTTCCGATTTTTGCATTAAAATCTCCTAGCAGAATTTTAATGTTATGGCCAGGGCAACGATTATATGCTGTTTCTAGGCGCTCGCAAAACATGTCTTTGGTCTGTTTATCTTTATCTTCGGTCGGAGCATGGGCGTAAATGAGACTGACGTAGAAGAACTTCGCTTTTATACGGATTATAGCAATTCGCTCATCTACTGGAGTGAATCTGGAGACGAGGTCTTTTATTTTCATGTTAACCATAAATTCGCCGCCAAATTTATGTCTCGTTTCATGGCAGCTATAATACAGGGCGTAATCGTCTGTTTTTCTTACGCCAGTCCCTTTCCATAGCATTTCCTGTAAGGCAATAATATCGGCTTTGTACTTATTGAGTAACTTCCGCCAAAGCGAGAACTGCGACTGTTATGTACAACGTGCGCACATTTCAGGTGCAGATTCACATATCATGGTCTTTTATACGTTTTTAAGAATATATTTTCAGGACAAAAATAGGCATGGATGCAGAGCTCCGATTTGCTCGATTTTACTCGCGAGTGAAAAATACTCCCGAGTGGGAGTAAGTAAAGAGTACGAGTTTTTTAGGGAGTATACTCTCCACTCTTTTATTTTGTTTGGGAGTGCTCGCGAGTACTCCTTGTTGAAGAAAATAGAGTGTGAGTCAAAATGTTCGAAATAGAGTAAGAGTTCACTCTAAGAGGGAAATCGAGTGGACAAATAAATTTGGTTATTTGTGTGTGTGTGTGTAGTACCAAATTTTTTTTTGATGTTGATCTTTTGGGTGCTGTGGGGAGATAGATCATTACAAAAAACATAAAAGGACATTGATTACTTTGTTTATTGAAAATGTTTATACATGTGAGGTACACATAAAAATTTTATATGAAATGACTTACATAAAGAGATCGCAGAAAACGAGCTTGTTAATGCATGATTTCCCAGCAGAACTGAAAACCAAACATCACAAAACAAACAAACAATGCACACAAACAACATCAAATAAAACAACGGTATCACAAAAAAAAAAAAAAAAAATAAATAATAAAAGAGTACTCAGCAAGAGTGTAATCTGCTCGATTTCGAGCGTATTTCAATCCCACTCGAAAACGAGCGAAGCACTTCCGCTCTTATTTGAGTGGCAGAGAAAAATAGAGTATACTCTATTTACTTTTTCTACTCGCAGGAGTACTCCCGCTCGAATTCGAGCGAGTTTCACTCTTTACTTGAATTCGAGCGAGCATTTCGGAGCTCTGCATGGATGTTTATATCCAACATAACTATGTTGTCAGGGTATTATAGCTTTGTGCAGCCACAATAGTTTGTAACGCCGTGAAGTATTGGTCCTAGACCCACCTTTAAGTCATATCTCGACTAGCTGAGTCGATCTAGACATGTGTGTCCGTCCGTCCGTCTGTCCATTATAATTTGTAAACACGATACAGGCCACAGTTATGGACCAATCTTCACGAAATTTTGCATTTAGGTTGGGTTCTGGCCAATGAAGACCCCTATTGTTTTTGGTAAAGATCGGTTAATATTTAGGGGATGATATGGATCAAATACTAAATTTTTGTCGGTTTTTTTGGTCGCTCCAGAGTCCGCAATTATGGCCCGAACATCGTGAAAGGGGATCGGGCCAAAGAATGAGCATGTCTGTTTTGATAAAGATCTGCCAATATTTAGCAGGTCAAATAGACCCTGACTTTTGTGTGAAAAAATACAAAATTTGTATTCTATGGCTTATATACTAAATCCCGAAGGACATAGACCCGAGAAGTTGATAGTATACCCAAGAGGAGTGGTTGACCTTTAAATTTATACCAATTATAAGGTCGTATGTACTTGGATGTGGGAGTTACACTTAAATATTTATAGAATCGTACGTATTCATGTATTATTTAGTAACCAATTTCCACATTAGATAGCGCTGATCGCTTTGAAATTTTCCATGAGGATCCAGGTATGGTCAAGGACAATGCCTTTAATTTTCGCTGATGACCAGATAAAAAATATTGGGATGAATTGGACCGAAAACTAGGCCACAATTGAAAGCCGAACATCACAACACAACCTACGGTGAAGGGAATCTGGACAAGTAGTTGGTAGAGCTGGGCTTAACTCTAGTTTAGTAAAAACGATCAAATTATTCTGAAAAATTTCCAGACATATGTATTTTTACCCTAATTATGGGGATATTTTTTTCTTGAGGGACGTACCCTGTTACCCGATCTTAAATCCCCGGCCGAATGCCGGCTACACAAAAAATATTCTATTTAGAAGGAAATTCTGTGCGTAGCCGGTGTTGGTATCTGTCCATAGGAGAAAGTCTTAAATACCCGGTCGAAGGCCGGTCACCAAAAAAAAAAAAAAAATCTATTTAAGAAGAGATTCTGTCGCGTAGCCGGTGTTGGTATCTGTCCATAGTAGAAAGTCTTAAATTCCGGCCGAAGGGCGGCTACACAAAAAATATTCTATTTAGAAGGAATTTCTGTGCGTAGCCGGTGTTGGTATCTGTCCATAGGAGAAAGTCTTAAATCCCCGGCCGAAGGCCGGTCACCCAAAAACACCATGCTATTTAAAAGAAGATTCTGTCATGTAGAAAGATTTTCCTTGTTTTTATAGGGTTTTATAGGGTCCCAAAGGCCAAATTGTGGTCTATCATCTGGGTCTGGGTTGGAGAGGGTCTATAATGTTCACTTTTAGGGAGTTCGACTTTTAGGGATTTTTCAAAAAATTTGGGGACCAATACCCAGTTTTTTGACTATATCTCCAAAATTGTATTTTTATAACCTTTAAAATGATACCCATTTTATAATTACCGGATCCGTAGAACCGGATATAACCGGGTACCCGTACCCGAACTTCCGGGTCAAATAACCGGGTACGTCCCCCAAGAAAGAAATATATCCCTATAATTAGGGTAAAAATACCTACCTCTGGAAAAAATTTAAGAAAAATCTGATCGTTTTTACTAAACTAAAGTTGTTTCCTTGGATATTTTAAGAATATTTTTTCCAGGACCATTAGGAATTAAATAGACGTGGATACTTAAAAGAATATTTTTTTTAGGACCAAATAGAATAAAATAGACGTTGATGGATTTAAGAATACTTATTTAAGGCCCAAAATAGGCTTGTATTTGTAAGAATATTTTTTCAAGATTCACAGCATTCGTGGTTTTTTCAAGACCCAGCACATGCCCAGTACAGAGAGTCGGCTTAATGTTTTGCCTAAAAATATACCAAGACTATAATTCTGTTTATTTTTTTCTTTCTACTTATTTAGTGTTTTTGCTTGCCTTGCCACAGAGAATGGCAAAAATTCATAGAATGTTTGTGACACAGCAAAATTATATAAAATAAAATCAAATAATAATGAGAAAGAGGAAATTTGTGAATGGTATAAAATGCACAGACACACACACGCAAACCATACAAACGAACTCTCTCA
This sequence comes from Musca vetustissima, assembly GCF_032173495.1. Classification (NCBI taxonomy): domain Eukaryota; kingdom Metazoa; phylum Arthropoda; class Insecta; order Diptera; family Muscidae; genus Musca; species Musca vetustissima. The sequence goes on from NW_026875303.1 coordinate 95,159, forward strand.
CCAAGTTCTAAGTAGAATATAAAAATTGTAGTTTTTTTCTTTAAATACGTTTTCAAACAATAAATTAGAATTTCTATAGCAATGTCATTGCAATGCGATAACAACGAAAACAACTCACAAAGCAAAGCAACCGAGCAAATGGTGAAGAAGACAACGAAGAAGGAGAACAATAGGACAGATTAAAATGAAAATATTTTTCTTATTTTTCATTCGGTTGACATTTTCCAATGATGATTGTGATAATATTTCTTTATTATTATTTATTTTAGAAATTTGACTAAATAGAAAACAAAAAAATGCTAAATGTAAATGAATGAATGAACGAATGATGTGTGAGATATATAAACATACACATAATGTGTGTGTGTTTGTGTAAAGAATGCTGCCATATCATATGATATTAGTTATATAACGAAAATTTGTTGCTTTGTTGTTATCTTTTTGTGTGTGATTTATAACCAAAAATTCTAATTATTTAAATGGAATACAATAATAAATGAATGAATGAATGGATGAATGGACGGATGAAATGTTTTGTTTTTATTTGAGCTGAGTTGAGTTTTCAGAATAATAAATGAGGAAAATATGTAAAGCTGTGTAAGAGTAAAGGAATTAAATTTTATTTAAAAAATTATAATTAAGAAAATATTTAATATAAAAGGAAAACTATCCTTATTTATTTTTATGAAAAAATATGCTTATTTTTTTTTAAGAATCTACTCCTATTGTTGATCCTTAAAAATATCTTTTTACGAATCTACGACTTTTGTTGATTCTTAAAAAAATCTATGCCTATTGTTTATTATTAGACAAATTAAAAACCAGTGAGCGGGGCAGTATAGTCGGACGGGGCCGACCATACGATACCCTACACAACTAACACGAACTCTAACTTTCAGAGGATGTTTATTCCGAGTCTGAGTAGTATTTCGTGATATTTGCCCCCTCTTGTCCGATTAGAGGTCAACAAGACCTCTTCCTTACTTTTTTCGAATATTCAGTACAGTCCTTCTAATTACTTGTCCAGATTACCTTCACGGTGGGTTGTGTTGTGATTTTCGGATTATACTTGACACGAAAACACACAAAAAATTAAGTTTTCGGTCCATTTCATCCCAAAATTTTAATCTGATCATCACCGAAAATTGTAGGCGTTGTTCTTGACCATAACTGGAACTTCATGAAAAATGTCAAAGCCATCAGCGCGATATTTCCCCCTCTAAAGTGGTAATTGGTTACTAAATAATATCTGAATACGTAAGCCCCTGTAAATATTTGACTGTAACTTCCACATCTGAGTAGATACATAACTGTAGTTGGTATCAATTTAAAGGCCAACCACTCCTCTTGGATATGCTATCAACTCCTCGGGTCTACATCCTTCAGGAGTAAATATATGCCATAGAATACAAATTTTGTCATTTTCCACACAAAAGTCAGGGTCCATTTGACCCGCTAAATATTGACCGATCTTTATCAAAACATGCATGCTTATTCTCCGGCCCGATCCCCTTCTCCATGCAAAAATTCGCGGTGTTTGGGCCATAATTGCGACCTCTGGAGCGACCAGAAAAACCGACAAAAATAATGTTTTTGGTCCATTTTATCCCCTAAATATTAACCGATCTTTTCCAAAAACAATAGGGGTCTTCATTGGCCAGAACCCATCCTACATGCAAAATATCGTGAAGATTGGTCCATAACTGTGGCCTGTATCGTGTTTACAAATTATAATGGACAGACGGAGGGACACACATGTCTAGATCGACTCAGCTAGTCGAGATATGACGATCGGTATACCTAAAGGTGGGTCTAGGACCAATATTTCGCGGCGTTACAAACATTTGGGGCTGCACAAAGCTATAACACCCTGACAACATAGTTGTGTAGGGTATAAATATGTATATAATATAAAAAGACTACCAATTAATTTGTTTAATAATAAACAATAGGCATAGATTTTTTTAAGAATCAACAAAAGTCGTAGATTCGTAAAAAAATATTTTTAAGGATCAACAAAAGGCGTAGATTCTTACAAAAATAAGGATCAACAATAGGCGTAGATTCTTTAAAAAAATATTTTTAAGGACCAACAAGAGACGTATATTTTTTAAAAAGATCAACTATGTTGTCAGGGTATTATAGCTTTGTGCAGCCCAAGAGTTTGTAACGTCGCGAAATATTGGTCCTAGACCCTAGACCTTCATGTATACCGATCGTCATATCTCGACTAGCTGAGTCAATCTTGACATGTGTGTCCGTCCGTCTGTCCATTATAATTTGTAAACACGATACAGGCCACATTTTTGGAGCAATCTTCAGGAAATATTGCAAGTAGATTGGGTTCTGGCCAATGAAGACCCCTATTGTTTTTGGTACAGATCGGTTAATATTTAGGGGATGAAATGGACCAAATACTAAATGTTTATCGGTTTTTCTGGTCGCTCCAGAGGTCGCAAATATGGCCCGAACTTCGTGAAGTTTTACATGGAGTAGGGGATCGGGCCAAAGAATGAGCATGCCTGTTTTGATAAAGATCGGTCAATATTTTGCGGGTCAAATGGACCCTGCCTTTGTGTGAAAAATTACAAAATGTTTATTCTATGGCGTATAGATTTACCCCTGAAGGACATGTACCCGAGAAGTTGATATTATATCCAAGAGGAGTGTTTGACGTGGGAGATACACTTCAATATTTACAGATGCGTACGTACTCAGATATTATTTTGTAAACTATAACAAGACTGGAGGGCGAAAATATAACGCTGATCGCTTTAAAAGTGTGCATGAGGTTTGAGTTATAGTCAAGGACAGCGCCGATAATTTTCGGCGATGATCAGATAATAATAGTCGCATGAAGTGGACGGAAAATTTAATTTTTTGTGTTTTTTCGAGTCAGTCTAAAGGCCACAATTGAAAGCCGAACATCACAGCACAATACAAGGTGAAGGGGATTTGTCCAGTGAGCGGTGCAGCATAATCGGACGGGGCCGGCTATACGGTACCCTACACATCTACCACGGAATTCTAACTTCCTGCGGATTTTTATTCTGAGCATAGGCAAAAGTTCGTGATAGTTACACCTTCTTGTCCGATTAGAGGTCAACAATACATCTTCCTTACTCTGAGATATTTTCCGAATATTACTAATAATCTGTACAGTCCTTTTAATTACATGTCCACTTCATCCAACAATTATTATCTGATCATCACCGAAAATTATAGGCGATGTCCTTGACCACAAACACGCCCGAATATTACTAATAATCTGTACAGTCCTTTTAATTACTTGTCCACTTCATCCAAAAATTATTATCTGATCATCACCGAAAATTATAGGCGATGTCCTTGACCACAAACACACCCTTCTAATTTTACAAACTCTTGGGGCTGCACAAAGCTAAATATACCCTGACAACATAGTTGTGTAGGGCATAAATATTGCACTTTTTATACCCTTCACCACACTGTGGTACAGGGTATTATGTCTTTGTACATATGTTTGTAACAGACAAAAGGAAACGATATAGACACATGGTTCCTTTTGAGAATATGCATAGAATCACTAATTCGATTTATGCATGTCCGTCTGTCCATGTTAAATTGTAAACATAGTACCGGTGGCATTTATGATCCGAATTGGATGAAATTTGGTATTGCTCATCTATTTGGCCCAAGGACGAACCCTATTGAAATTGCGAAAAATCGGTTCAGATTTAGATATAGCTCCCATATATATTTCCGTCCGATTTTATATAATTGATGCACCAAAGTCCCAATATATCACTCCATTTGCACGAAATTTGGCATTGCGTACTAGATTGAGTTTAGAAAGATGTGTATTAAATTTCGTGAAAATCGGATCAGATTTAGATATAGCTCTCATATATATTTTCGTCCGATTTTATGTAAATGGTGCACAAAAGTCCCTATATATCCTTCGATTTGCACGAAATTTGGCATAGCGTACTGAACTAAGTCCGGAAAGATGTGTGTTGAATTTCGTAAAAATCGGTTCAGATTTAGGTATAGCGCTTATATATATATATATTCGTCCGATTTTATGTAAATGGTGCACCATAGTCCCTGTATATACTTCGATTTGCACGAAATTTGGCATAGCGTACTGAATTAATTAATTAAATTTCGTGAAAATCGGTTCAGATTTAGATGTGGCTCCCATATATATTTTCGTCCGGTTTTATATAATTGGTGCACCAAAGTCCCTATATATCCATCAATGTGCACGATATTTGGCATAGCGTACTGGATTAAGTCCGGAAAGATGTGTGTTGAATTTCGTAAAAATCGGTTCAGATTTATATATAGCTCCTATATATATTTTCGTCCGATTTTAGATAAATCGTGCAGCAAAGTCCCTATATATCGTTCGATTTGAACGAAATTTGGCATAGCGTACTGAATTAAGTATAGAACGATGTGTGTTAAATTTCATGAAAATCGCTTCAGATTTAGGTATAGCTCCCGTATATATTTTCGTCCGATTTTATGTAAATGGTGCAAAATAGGATTTATAAGTAAATGAAGAACTCAAAATGTGGCCGAATGCACATTACATACTGAAATTAGTATAACCTAACATGTGACAAGTTTCGATGAAATCGGTTTAGATTTCGGTATTTTTCTTTCAATTTATTTACATAATTTTGTCCCATTGTAAGAAGCAACTCTCTATCTGACTAAAATTTTGTATAGGCTGCACAATGACATGTTTAATTTCATGTTATTGGCCCTTCAAAAATGCGACGTCTGTTAGGATTCCATCTGTTGAATATACATAAAGTGGTGAAGAGTATGGTATGGTCGGCCCTGTCCGACTTTACTACTTTCCTTACTGATTTAAATATTATTTAAATAAAAATAAATATATTTTTTTTAAATCTTTTTTTCAAAGCTGAAAGAATTGTGCGTGTGCTTTTTAAAGCAACAAGAAGCGTGTATATATTTCCTTGCGTATGATTTATTTCTGCACTAACGGAATAAAGTATACGTCACATACAGTTGCATAAGTGTGTATATCCTTCAGTTGTTTTTCCAACAAGCAAATAGTCATATCTAAAATATTCCAACCCTCACATATATCGAAAAAATAAATTATTTTCTCCAGGTTTTTTTCCTCATTTCATGTTAAACCTTTGATCTTTTATAAAATGCAATATGACCCCGGCTCACGGGAACAATTTGTTTGTGAACGGAAAAGTTATTTTTTTTTTCCAAACAGACTTTTTGAATAATTCAAAATAAATTTCTCGAGGCTATTGGAAAAAAATCCTTAAGGATATAAAGTTTAATTAACATACAGAAATTATTATATGACGTGTGAACAAACTGCTGAGCGGAAGCCAAACACAAACACACACACACACAGGAACATACATATACACAAACACATGTCATTAACAAATGTGAAAGTATTCTGCTTTTTGTTTATACATATGTGAAAAAGGGTACAATATATAGGGTGATAGAATGTTGAAGAACCGCTGGTTTTCTATATCCAAGCTTGTAATAGGCCTTGAA
>NW_026875304.1:0-10341 GCF_032173495.1 Musca vetustissima
GCATTTTCGATTGGATTTAGCATTGGAGAATAAGGCGGTAAGAATTTAAGGTTGCATCTTTTGGATTCGATCAAATTTTTTATGTCATGTCGCTTGTGTATTTGAGCGTTATTTTCCAACTCTGGATTGATTTTTCAAAAAAAAAAATTCTATAAATAATTTAAATCTGTCTGCATTGACACTGGAATTAGAAACGATTGTGTGATGTACAACTCCCGCGTTGTTTATTGCTGCAATTATAGTGACATTACGACCTCTGACCGTAGGCAACACAATGTGTGCTCTTGTTCCTTGTCTTGAACGGGCTTGGGTTCTTCGTATGTGAAGATTAAATCCACACTCATCAATGAATATAAATTTTTCTCCTTGTTGGGGTATCCATTTTGTAAAGTCTTGAGCATATTTTTGTCTCAAGCCTAATGTTCTGGAGTCATTCTTTCGTTCTATTTCAATAGAAGCCATCTTAAACGTAATTTTTAATTTCCGTAATCCATATTCTATGCAGCTTGTGGAAATATTTATATAATTTTCTCTCAACAGTTTAGTTTTTATGGCTTTGAGGGTAATTCCAGGTTGACTTTCTATATAGAACTCGATCAGACTTAAAACTTGTGGTGTCAACAACTTAGTTCTATTTCCTCCACGCTTATTTTCCTTCAATGTTCCAAAATTTTGTTTGTAATTACTTCACATTGTCGAGAGTTTACTGTTTTGGATGTTCACAATATCGAGAGTTCACTGTATTTAAAAATAGCAACGTTTAAAATAAATGCGAACCCGACCGGGAAGCTCTGATAATTGGGAACCTGAGGAAGAATCAATATCCTCGCCAAGTATTGCAAGTGGAAATGCTCCAGAACCTACCGAAGCTACATCTACAAGACCCCGAAACAAATTGGGTCAGTATAACAAAATAACAAAAGTCATGAAATTGTTATTATTTAAATTCTATGAAGAGGGGAGAACCATTTCGAGGCTGCAAATTTAACCTGCATAAACATAAATTCCGAAAAAACATTTATAAGAAGATACAAACAAAATTTTGGAACATTGAAGGAAAATAAGCGTGGAGGAAATAGAACTAAGTTGTTGACACCACAAGTTTTAAGTCTGATCGAGTTCTATATAGAAAGTCAACCTGGAATTACCCTCAAAGCCATAAAAACTAAACTGTTGAGAGAAAATGATATAAATATTTCCACAAGCTGCATAGAATATGGATTACGGAAATTAAAAATTACGTTTAAGATGGCCTCTATTGAAATAGAACGAAAGAATGACTCCAGAACATTAGGCTTGAGACAAAAATATGCTCAAGACTTTACAAAATGGATACCCCAACAAGGAGAAAAATTTATATTCATTGATGAGTGTGGATTTAATCTTCACATACGAAGAACCCAAGCCCGTTCAAGACAAGGAACAAGATCACACATTGTGTTGCCTACGGTCAGAGGTCGTAATGTCACTATAATTGCAGCAATAAACAACGCGGGAGTTGTACATCACACAATCGTTTCTAATTCCAGTGTCAATGCAGACAGATTTAAATTATTTATAGAAATTTTTTTTTTTGAGAAAATCAATCCAGATTTGGAAAATAACGCTCAAATACACAAGCGACATGACATAAAAAATTTGATCGAATCCAAAAGATGCAACCTTAAATTCTTACCGCCTTATTCTCCAATGCTAAATCCAATCGAAAATGCATTTTCAAAAATAAAATTATATGCAAGAGCTGAGCTGTGTGACGTTTCAATGGAACATAACATTGTTGATGTAATCGAGCGAAGTATTCAAAAGCTTACTCGGCAAGATTGTTCTAACTACGGTATGGACATGGTTTTGAAAATCTCACAAGCTGCAAGTCGGGAACCCCTACATTAAGATAAGCAGTTACCTTATCATCAACAATTTATTAAGTCAAATATGTATTTCGCATTTAGGACCGGGCATTCAATTCTTGTTCTTAAATATTTACTTATTAAAATGTCATAGAAATACCCCAGTTTGTATTACTATTTATTTAGTTTTATGTAGTAAAGATATTAAATGAAATCACACCAAATTAAAGAATATTTATGTTAATTACATAGCCATACAACTATATTTGTTAATATATTGGTTTATAATTACTGCAAATATTATATTTCCTTAGATAAGAATAAAGGTTTCATTTAATTTGGAAAAAGTTTCATTCTATTTGTAAAAGGTTTCATTTAATTTGGAAAAGGTTTCATTCTATTTGTAAAAGGTTTCATTTAATTTGGAAAAGGTTTCATTTAATTTGGAAAAGGTTTCATTTAATTTGGAAAAGGTTTCATTTAATTTGGAAAAGGTTTCATTTAATGTGGAAATGCTATATATATATAGAGAACTAAGCAGACTCAAATATTAATCATGGAATTTTCACGAATACATTAAATATTTGATTTAAAGTAATTTCAAACTGTATATAAATAATTGAATCCATTGTCGTTTTTTACTAAATATATACTCATTCTACGCTTGATATAAAATGAAATGTTTTTCAACTGTCATAAATGTGCTTTACCCCATTTACATATTGAGGTATTTAACATTAAAAAGATGAAAAACTTTATCTGACGTATACACTTATCCGCCTTCAAATAAGCAAAGGTGAAAAATTGACATGAACACCTACATACATACAAACACACACATCCAGTTGTTGTACAAAAACTCTATATTAACAAACTAAACCAATCCTTATCGTCATCGTCGTCTATGATGGAAATAAGCGTCAAGTTTATGGCAGGATACAAACAGAGTGTTAAGCACAATAACTCATACTCTGACCCATGCCAATCAATATCAAGTTTATTATTCAGGGAATAAACTGCTGAGAATTCGAGATATTTTCAAAGTAACTTTAGTCCGGCAGCAGCGACAGGGTGAGTGAACTAGGAATCATATTTATCGTGTGCCTTAGTGGCTGTGTGGGTGTGTGAGTGGCGGTAGTCGTTGTAGTAGAAAACTTAACAAACACCACTCGAAGTGAAATTCTGACATCTCAAAAGAGAAGTTAACAAAGCTTTTAGACAAATAAATTAAAGTCAATATTTTGATGTTTAAACAGTGCTCACATATGAACGACATGAACACATTTTATGATTGATGTGCCAATGTGAACGAAGCAATATTCAAAATTGATTTGGGGGGAGGAAGTGAACGAGAAATTAAGATTACAGTGGTTTAATTGAACATTTTTTAAGTTTTAAAGCCAAACAGCTGAACTTGTAAAAACGCCGTGGGGGTAGACGGACCGAAATTATATGAGGACTATTGCAAAACACGAACCTTTTTGGGAGCAATTTTATTACACAATATAACGAAATGCCATACGACAGCCACTTAAAAATGATCCAATCCAACTTACGTTGGTGAATATAAAAAATCGGAGTCGATTTAACGAAGTCAGAAAGAAATAATACCCTGTACGAGAGTGTGGTGAAAATGTGAGAAGTAAGTACAGAATGTATTTTTGCATATACATTTAATATATGTTTTACTAAGATTTAAAGTGATTGTTCTATAATATAAAATTTTTAAATTTCTATAATGAAACGTGATGTTAAGAAAAGAAACGCTTTAAAAACTCGCACAATAGAAACAATTGTTTAGAAAAAGGATTACGGAACAGAAAAGAGGAAAACATTACAAAAACTTTTCTTTTTTAGATTCACAAACAAACAATAAATGATACATTACAACATTTCTGCTGTAGGCAAACAACAAAACTTTCCAACAAAAGAGAATTTGAAAAATATGTCTAAGACTGACGAAATAAAAGAACAACAAAGGCAATGAAAGACTGCGGAAATAAAAAACACTTTTGTGGACACACATATATAAACGTAGGTATACAGAATACAGAATATGTCATTATATGCATTCTACAGATACGTGTACAAGGAAATGATAAGTAAAGACATTTCATACTTTACGTACCATGTGATACCGGGTTTCATGTTGTCAATTAATGAAAATAGACTTTCTACTTCGATGTAATATCTGATCCCGTTTGGCTGACAAAACTACATATAAGGGAGACTGGGGCACCTTCGGCAATCGCTCTCACCGTACATCACTAGTTTCGATACATGGGTATCGAATATCGAAATAAATAACTGTCACAAAGTTTGAAATTTCTAGCTAAAACTCTTATTTAGATGCACTGTTTTTTGTATTTTTCCATATATTTTTGTAATATTTCCATTCCATTTTGTAAGTATTTCGTGTATAAAACTTCCCAAATTTTAAAACAATATTTAAAAAAAAAAATTGGTTAATTACGATGTGTATTATTATAGAAATATTTAAAAATATAATGTTTTTACAAGACTGATAGAAAAAAATGAAAACAACTATAAAAAGTAAATTGGGGTATATTCGGCATTTTAAAGTGGGGCACATTCGGCCATATACAGACAGTGCATTATTATTTCCTTAAAATGTTTTTGGGTTTGTCTTTAAAATAATCCTTTAATATGGTTCGAAATTACATATAAGACTAAACGTGCTTGTATTGACGAAAATGCGATAGAAAAAACCCTATTTTTGATGGTGTGTGCGACCTTGAGATTTCAACTCCGCCGCTAGAAAATATAGCCCTAAAATTCATACATTGGGTGAGTATTAAAACCAAATAGAGCCTTTAGAGGATCTGAATTTCAAATAGACTGATAGCGTTGATAATTACCAGGCTATGACTATGGTACCGAATGTGCCCCATCAAATGCCGAAGCTGGGGTACATTCAGCGAATTTGACTTTTTTTACAAAACTGTAAAATTTTTTAACTAATACTAATTTTTTATATATTTTTGGTACTAGTTTTTATTATTAAGTGTCAGAGGACAATAATCAGCCATAAAGTTTTTATATATGTTGAATAAGTACTGAGATATAGGGCTCTAAATAAAAAGTGCCGAAGGTGCCCCAGTCTCCCCCACTTATCAATTGTTTTCAAAACGGACTTAGTCGTTACCAATCGTTTAAAAGATATCACAGAACGCTGAGTTTCTGCAAATCTATATTCCAGGTAATATTTCGCACTCTCTTAACCGATTAGATATCAAAAACTCCTCTGTCAACATCTCCTCATTAGTTGGTCAGATCGCCTTCCCCATGGAAAATTTGTGATGTTCGGCTAATAATTGTGACGTCTAGAACGACTAGAAAACCAGAAAAAAAGTTTTCGGTCCATTTCATCCCCAAAATATTATCTGATCATTATCGAAAATTATAGGCGTCGTCCTTGACAATAACCTAGAACCCGGTAAAGTTTATGTATAACTCTTGCACCCGGGTACGTACTCCTTTTGGATATACTATCAAATGGGTATTTACCCACCCCTTGGTTATTTATTCCATATGTCATATCTACATATCCGTGCAAAAAATTGTTAATACTGAACAAAACCTATAAGTGCAAAATGTTCGCCGGGCTGAACTTAACGTAATTTTTACTTGGTTATGTTAAAATAATTATCTTATTTGTTCCGCGTTTTGGGTTTATCGCCATATAGTTAGAATATCCCCCACCATAACAGGGGGTATTCTGTATTCGAAAGTATGGAATTCTAAAACGATTTAGCCATCTGATGTAATCATTCTACCTTCCGAGAATATTGATACAAAAAAACTAGAAGGTCAGGTTCGACAAAAAAATATTGGCCCGCATTAAGCCTCGCACCCATATAATAATTCCTACCAATTTTCGGTATTTGTAATATTTAACGTGAAGGCAGGTGTTGGGATGCAAATATGTTGGCTTCGCAATTGAGCAATATCAGTTCTCAAGTAGACATAGCAATTCATATTATGATAACTCCAAATGTTCGGAAATTCCTACAAGATGCAATCAATATGGTCCTGCTTTAGGTATAGTCTCCAGGAACATACGCATACAAACATTATTATTATTATTTATTTTTTTTTTTTTTTTTTTTTGCAATAAAAAAAATAATATTGAACCAGCAGTTTCCACCCCACGCCCATAATAAAATCCTATATACCTTGGTGATAGCCTCATATAACTTTGCCCTCTAAATTGCAGTATTTCGAGGATTTTAAACACATGTTCCAATCTACCATGCGTCTTCAATATTGGTCTACATTTTGGGGTGTTGTGATTTTTAGAAAAAATCTCCACTACAAATTTCTGATATTTGTATTTATAGTTTAAAAAAATCGCTTGGTACAATTTCGGTATGTTCCTATATTTTCATTTCAAGTAACTACCAGTATACCCATGGTGGTACCCTAACGCCTTTTTTACTTGTTTTGATTTACAATGGTGTACAATTTTCAATAATGGAGATATTTGAGGAAAACAAAGGTGGTTCCCGATATCTACGAGGGGCCCTGGTTCCATCAAGGGCTATATAAATTTGCAGAGGGGTTGGCAACTCCTATATTAGATCCCTATAACAAAATTATTAAATACAATTTTCAATAATGTAGATATTTGAGAAAAATAAAAGGTGGTTCGCGACTTCTGAGAGTGGCCCTGGTCCCATCAAGGGCTATATAAAAATTATGAAAGAAGCTAAACCTATTAAACTATAAAAAAGTTACCATGAATGTTTCATATATAATATCATTAAAACATCAATTTTACTGTATATAATTTTGAATTCCTACATTAAGCTCAGACCCTTATAGGCTAATTTACAAAAAAAAATCGTCAACCAGCTCGTGAGCGGAGCTGTTATGGCTTCATCTGAAACAACAAGATTTACTCCATGTTTAGGAATTACTTCCACCTTACGATCTGAGTCCTTCAACTTGGGCAAGGGTGGTTAATTATCTTCAGCCTTCAGTGTTCGCTAAACGAATTAGAGTCGGAGAGTCCGGACTCGGAGTGTGAAATTAAATTCAGCTTATGTACTACTTATGAGAAGCAATATTCTCTCTAGTATTGATTGTATAAGAATATAGCAATATCAGTTTTGTACTTGTTGGTACTATTTACAAAATATAAGTAACCGTTATGTTCAAATATTGCATTTTAGTATTCAAATGATTGATAAGATGTATGTGTTCATACTATAGCAAATAAAATTTGAATACAAATAGAGTTGGTCCGTTTCAAGCGTTATATTTGAAAGGGTGGACATGTATTACGGTTACTGATATACGTAAAATTTGTTGGTTATAATTTTTTAAAAAATAAGGAGCATTTTGAACAATCCGTAAAAAAAAATAACAAAGATCCTCGAAGAAATCTATGTAGATAAGTCAGTGTTTACATATTTAGTATTTGTATAAATCGTTTCGACGTTTCTGAATGACATAAACAAATTTAATTTAGTTCGTCTATACAAATATTTAGAATACAGACAAAAACTTTATTTTTCTCAAATTCCATAAAGCTATGCAGAATTTGTCTTCTTCACTCACCTATCGTTTGTAGGACAGCCTAAAGATATTGTACATTTGAGTCATTGTCTCGTAGCAGACAATGAGACAAAAAGGCAAATATTGTACGTATATATTCTATTTGAAACTAGTTTAGAATTGGTTTTAGAATTGTGTCATACAAATGAAAGAAAGACTACCGTAAATATCTCGAGGACAATATATCAGATGTTATGTCTTTCTGCATATATTTGTAACATATATATATATATATATATATTTGTAACATAGAAGACACAAGATGGACCCATAATAACTTTTGAGAATCTTTATAGAGGAGGCGAGGAGTCCTTATGTATACAACGTAAATGCTGCAATTCTTTATATTTACGAAGATGAGCTAAACTCAGGAGCTTGTGGAATATTTTTTTAGAAGAACTAGGAGAGAAATTTTTACAGAGGCGTGTTTATGGCAATGAATCATCTAAATCTAAAATTTAAAATTTTATTGCAAACTATTTTTATAAACACAATTTCAAACAACTAGCTTTGTTATTTTCAAGTATAGACTTTTAAAATTTTAAACGGAAAATGTAATATTCTCTTTAAGTAGATTTTGCTCTTAAAATCACTTTTTTCGTTTCGTTTTTTTCTGGCACATTTCCAAGTTTCGTATGCCCTACTGAAAATTTTATTGATTTTCAAACGAATGAAATCACGCAAAAAACTCAGCAACTGGCACGTATTGCATAGATAAATGTCACTGTGAAACGTGGCTGTAATTGTATTCCTCTGGTTTAGTTGAAAAAAAAAAAAAAAAAAAAAAAACATGAAATTCCGAAAACAGCAGAGATAAAAAGAAGAAGAAAGCGAACTAAGTCAATGAATCTTACTGTCGGAAAGGTGATGTGGCCTGTTTTCTATCGCCCTTTGTTTTGATTCCTATCGATATTCACGACGACACCAAGACAACTGCATATCGTATAACCTGAGATAATTGCATGTTTAAGTGGTTGCTGTATTTCACCCGTAAGTGGTGGAGAACACTATTCTCTAACAGTCGAAATGATTACAGAATTTTGTTCTTTTCGAGGAAATGTAATAGAATATACAAAATACATATAACATAGATGGGAAATCGCGTAATCCTTAGAAGAAAACTATGTGTAATATTTACATATTTCATATGTACGAGGGCGGTTCGGAAACGTATTAGCCTATCTATGAATGAGAAAAGTTAGTTTTTCAAAAATATTTTTATTTTTCAATATAAACTCCTGAAACTTCATTACACTTAGTCCAAAGCTTTTCTAGCAAGTATATTCCGTTGCCATAATTTCTAATTTATAGACTGTAAACAAATTCCGGATGCGCCTTTTTTGAATACCTGTTTCTATATGAAGGAGTTGCCAAATAAAATTTAACATGTGGAAGTTTCATAAACATTTAAATTTTTCTGTTTATACTGTGCTTTTAGTGCTAGGCTAGGAAGTTTCCGAACTGCCCTCGTAATGAGAATGAAACAACATTTTAAAATTAACAGCTGATATCTAAATAATCTTGCATACATAAGTTTTTCAGCGTATAAAACATCGTTCGGACTGAAGGAGGCTATGCAAAGTACGGGCCGTCGAATTTAAGGTGGAGTGTATATTAAATTGTTCATTCCGTTTCCAAGACCTCGAAATTCACGCCGAAGACAATATAAATCAGAAATCTGAATCTGAAAAAACTGCTTTCTGGCGTCTTTGCAAAATGTTATATCAATCGTATAATTTTAGGAGTTTGGTGTTTCATTAACTCAAATCGGACGAGCTATATCTAAATCTGAACCAAATAAGTGACTTGGGTCAAATTTCATCCAATTCGACCATTAATGCGACCTGTAAATAACTCTCAGAAATACGTGGGCGGACGCCTTTGCATATTCTCAAAAGCAACCATGTGTCTATCTCGATTCCTTTTGCATGTTACAAACATATGCACAAAGACAATACCGTGTACCACAGAACAAACTTAAGCTACTTTCAAAATAAACGACTCATATGTTTAATGAATCGAAACATAGAATCACTTTCTAATTCGATTTATATATGTCCGTCCGTATGTACAGATCACATTTATGATGCGAAATGGATGAACAGCTCATTTACCACGAATCCTAATCAAATTGGTAAGAGTCGGTTCAGATTTAAATTTAGCTCCCATATAATGTTTCGATCGATTTTTTCAATAGTGCACCAAAGTCCCAAAGTATGTCAGATTTCAACGAAATTTGGCACAACGTACCACTTTGAACCTAGAAAATATGTATAAAGTCTTGTTGAAATCGTTTCACATTTCAATATAGTCCCCAGACTTTCAGTAGTAGTCCGATTGCTACAAAATTCTGCATAGCGCGTCATATGGCCTCGTGTGTAAACTTTCGTGGAAATCGGTCCACATATAGTTATAGCTCCCATATAAGTGGTTTACCGAAGACCCTACATTACTGTCAATTTGATTGAAAAGTGTGTCCAAAATCCTCAAAACCCGATACATGGGGCTACCTTGAAACTTGGGTGAATATTAATAATGTTATGTTTTACAATGAAATACCGAGTATTGAGGGGTATCGCTATATGGGGGCTACCCTGAAACTTGGGTCAATATTAATAATTTTTGGTACGGGCATGAACTATGCAGTGAGAACCCAAAATACTAAACTACAGCTAACTGGGCTGAAATAAGTATCCAAAACCCCCACAATACCGAATAAGGGGGTGGGGTGGAGGTTACTGTTATGTGGGGGCTACCCTGAAGCTTTGGTTAATATTAATAATTTTTGGTACGGACATGTGCTATGCAATGAGAACCCAAAATATTAAATTACTGTCAATTCGGTTAAGAAACGTGTCCAAAATACCGAATATTAGTACGGTTATATGGAGGCTAAACCAAAACGTGGACCGAT
>NW_026875305.1:0-10158 GCF_032173495.1 Musca vetustissima
ATATACTTTTTTCTCAAACTTCCTGCACCTTCCTTGGAAAATATCGATTGGAAAGTAGCTTTAAAAATTTGTTTTTATTGCTCCGCACAATTTTTGCGGAACATTTGAACGACTGTAGTCCATTACAAAGCAGCCATCGATATGGATTTTATTTTTCATTTAGTTTTTTTTCGATTTTTTTGTCGAACATTTGAGCTGTTAGTCCATCTGGCCTCAAGTGGTTGTGGATAAGTTAAAGATGAGATGAGAACGAAAAACAACAACAACTACAAAGCCAAGTAAAGTTCATTTAAACAGAAACAACAACATTGTTTAGTTGAACATTTGTTTATTCATGTTCGTGCTGCTGCAGTAGCAGCAGCATCATCAACAGGATCCGCATAGTTCGTCGTTCAATGGCACCTGTATCCTTGACTAAAAAAAGAAGAAAAGAGCAGAAAAATAACAAACAGAAAAACTCGGTTATTATTTCATGAAACGGTCATTGCCTTGGCTATTTATTGCGCTCTCCACACAACCAACACCACCACAGGGCAGGCGGGTAGGTACTCATGTCCTATTCGCTGAATTCTGTAGTAGCTTAGGTCAGGTTGGCTGGTTGGCTTGGCTATTGGACTTAATGTTATTGCAGCACTACAACTTGAGAACAATTTTATAATTGCCTTAATACAAAAAACCAACAACAACAACTACAATTGTTGCCGTTAGTTAGCTATTGGTGGGATGCTCTTGACTTCTTTTTTTGCGCTATCGGAGCTTTTAATCCTCTTCTTGACTTCTTTGTTGTAATTTTATGAAAGTTTGTTGTTGTTGGAACTACTACTGCTCCATTTCCTCCTCCTCCTGATCAACCTCAACCACAAAGTACCACTTCCACTTGACTTGATTTTGTGACTAAGAAGCATAGCCAGAGCCTTCAATTATCTGCCATAGCATAAACAGACCGGACAAGCCCTCGGGCAAATGGTCTTAATTAGTAATCACGTTCATGTGCAGAGCCATAAAAAAATTATTAAAGGTTCCACTGTCGCATGCCATGACATTCCATTGCATTTTGAAATTCTCATCACCATCGTCATCATCGTTCATTGTCTCTTCGGTCTGTCCCACCTGAGGCGGCAAGTTTTCCTTTAATTGAGTGATAACAAGACAAGAGCACTATGTTATCGTGTCGTTCCAGTTCATAGAGGATAACTTGATGCAGTACCTCCCAACCTGCTCCGCCCAGTTTTGTGTGTGAATATCAGGATGACCACCATGCTGTGCATCGGAATCAGGTAATTGGAAAAGCTGTAAATGTGTCAAATGTCGAAAAGTTTTAGCATGACAATTTCTTCAACAATTATGCACGGAAATCAATAAAATTCCAATTAAGGGCATTAACTATGGCACACACACACATAAACATACATGCAAATAACCAATCACACACATACACGCTCACTCACAAATTGGCATACATAAATACAGGTGTTCACTCCCATAAATTCATGTCAGTGTGGTGTAGTTACTAAGGCTTCCACAACAGCTGGAAGTAATGACATTTATCCTATGTGCAGGATATAAAAGAAGGATAAAATTGCCAAAAGGAGAGAAAATTAAATCGTGACAAAAATTATAAGGACTTTTAAATGAATCAAAATATTTTTCAAGGATCCAACAAAGGCGTGGATTTTTAAAAGAATTTTTTTCAAGGACTACCAAAGGTGTGGATTTTTAAAAGAATCTTTTTTCAAGGACTACCAATTGCCAAAAGGAGAGAAAATTAAATCGTGACAAAAATTATAAGGACTTTTAAATGAATCAAAATATTTTTCAAGGATCCAACAAAGGCGTGGATTTTTAAAAGAATTTTTTTTCAAGGACTACCAAAGGCGTGGATTTTTAAAAGAATCTTTTTTCAAGGACTACCAAAGGCGTGGATTTTTAAAAGAATCTTTTTTCAAGGACTACCAAAGGCGTGGATTTTTAAAAGAATCTTTTTTCAAGGATCCAACAAAGGCGTTGATTTTTATAAGAATCTTTTTTCAAGGATCCAACAAAGGCGTGGATTTTTAAAAGAATCTTTTTTCAAGGACTACCAAAGGCGTAGATTTTTAAAAGAATCTTGTTTCAAGGACCCAACAAAGGCGTGGATTATTAAAAGAATATTTTTTGAAGGACCCAACAAAGGCATGGATTATTAAAAGAATATTTTTTCAAGGACCCAACAAGGGTGTGGATTTTTAAAAGAATATTTTTTTCAAGCTCTACCAAAGGCGTGGATTTTTAAAAGAATATTTTTTTCAAGGACTACCAAAGGCGTGGATTTTTAAAAGGATCTTTTTGAAAGGACAACCAAAGGCGTGGATTTTTAAAAGAATCTTTTTGAAAGGACTACCAAAGGCGTGGATTTTTAAAAGAATCTTTTTTCAAGGACTATCAAAGGCGTGGATTTTTAAAAGAATCTTTTTGAAAGGTTTCTAAAAGAATATTTTTTAAAGGCCTAAGAAGTCGTAGGATTTCTAAAAGAATATTTTTTAAAGGCCCACTACAAGGCGTGGATTTCTAAAAGAATATTTTTTAAAGGCCCACTACAAGGCGTGGATTTCTAAAAGATTTCTAAAAGAATATTTTTTAAAGGCCCACTACAAGGCGTGGATTTCTAAAAGAATATTTTTTAAAGGCCCACTACAAGGCGTGGATTTCTAAAAGAATATTTTTTAAAGGCCCACTACAAGGCGTGGATTTCTAAAAGAATATTTTTTAAAGGCCCACTACAAGGCGTGGATTTCTAAAAGAATATTTTTTAAAGGCCCACTACAAGGCGTGGATTTCTAAAAGAATATTTTTTGTGTCTTTCAGAGGCGTGGGGTTTTAGAAGAGTATTTTTTGGGTCTTTCAGAGGCGTGGGGTTTTAAAAGAATATTTTTTGGGGTCTTTTTGGGGTCTTTCAGAGGCGTGGGGTTTTAAAAGAATATTTTTTGGGGTATGTTACTAACTTACCACATGTGTTTGCAATAGCAGGGCATTCTCCTTATCCACCTCAATTGTATCCTTTGTCGTCTGCTTTCCCTCCCCATCCTTAGCTTCAAAATCAATTAGCATTTTTCCATCACCACCTCCGCCGGCCATAAAGCGTTCGGCAAATTTAATCAAGGCCTGTAAACCGACCACTGTATCCTGTGTCGAATCGAAACCACCCAAACTGTTACGTTGACCAACCAACCATTGGATGATCGGCAATAATTTTCCAGCCTCTTCCGTTTCCGTTAGAGATTGTAAAATATAGGCGGTAACTTCGATGTCATTGGAGTGATCCTTATTTTCATTGGACCACCATTTTAGAGAATTTTTAAATGTGGCTGCCTTTTCAAGTTTTTCCATTAATTTCGGGACATCAGGGTGGCGGACCTTGTTGAGAACCACAGCGGCAATGGAGAGGGCATAAATGTTGTCTTCAGTGGCAATGTGATCGCCAAGGTATTTGAGACCCTGTTGAATTTGTGATTTGTATTTGGCGGCATAGTCCTGCAAAGAGGGGAGAGAAGGGAGGGGTTTATATTATTTTTTTTTTTTTTTTGTATTGCAGATTGCATTGCTTACCTCATTCTCCAGGAAGGCCATTAGCACAAATGCCGTGAATCCAACATCATTTTGATGGGCGGGATGGAAAAGTTTACCCTTTTGTGGAAAATGACCATCCTCCTCCTGGGTCTTGGCCAAGAAATCCAAGGCCTGATCAATCACAGCTCCATCAATGGTAATATATTTCCGAGCTTGGATAAACGATCTGGCCACATAGGCGGTTAACCAACTATTCGGCTCACTGTGACCCTCACCAAAAGCACTGTAGGCGCCATTTTTGTGTTTATAGGTCAACTCCCGTTGATATCCCGATTCCATATAACTTTTCGCTTTCTGTTCAATCAATGGCATATCCTTTTTAATTGCATCCAAATAGTAAAGGACCAATATATTCGGTACAAAATTCACCATATTCTGTTCGCCACAGCCATAGGGCATTCGCACCAATTTATCGATATTTTTAATTGTGGGTCCTAGAATATCACCCACGGCCGAGAATTCCAAATATTCGGAATCCAACACGGCATCCTTTGGTATGGCAGCACTCAAATCGTGTTTCACAACTTCACCGCCATCCTTCGCGTCCTCCTTCTTCTTGTTGCCGATATTTACAAAAATGGCATGATTTTCATATTGCGTAACACCTTCGGGTTCCACTTTTAATTTCTGATGTATGGCATCACCGGCCAAGGGTGTAATGGCCTTAATTTTCAACGTAATATCACCCACCTTGTTGGGACGAATCATAAAGGAGACAGTTTGACCACCATTTGCCGGTACATTAACCGTCTTGGTTCTTTGCTTCTCCTCCAGCACAGATTCCTCGATGTCATTTGTCGCCTCTGTGAAGTCATATTCCTGATCGGTATTTTCCATGGTCACTTCGGCTTGTAGCGACTTTTCCATATAATTGAAAACGACAATGGGTATGGCGATAACTTCACCACGTTTCACCGAATACGGGAGGTTGGTGCTCAAGAAGAACGGTTGGAATACCTTAATTTTGGTGGGATTTGCAGTCATGGCAAAACCGGTTTTGTCGTTCATTGCGAAACCGGTAACCACCCATGAGGTAATGGTGTCTGGTATTTTTTTGGTCAGCTGAGCCATGCCAGAGGCATCGGTGCTATATGGGGAGGGGGAAAAGAGAATTAGTTTCGAGTTATTTACTCTCACAACAACAAAAACATACAACACAAAAAAGCTTCCAGGAACCACAAAAATACTAGGGTGCATATAGGGTGTTAGAAATGGATGATAGAATGTTGAAATTAGTATAATTTTTTTCTTGTTAAAAGCAAGGATATCTATGCCCAAGCAGCAGTGAGTTATGAGTGAATATTTTCATGTCAAAATATGGTTGTTTTTATATGTGTTAAATGAAATGAAAAAAGCAGCGGATGACAGCAGGGTAGCAGGTAGGAATGAATGGCTGAGTTTTGATAGATATTTAAAGGCATTGTAGAAATTGTATTTGTTGGGAATAAAGCCTTCTTGAGACCTTATCCCTAATTTTTTTGTGTACTATAAACAACGATGTAGACAATAACTATACAGACTCGATTTTTTAACTAGATTTTTTTTCCGATCCGTTCGATTTCATTTAAAGGTGCATTAAACTCTCAAAAGTTTGTGCGATTGCGACGAAATTTTGTACAGCTTATCTGATTGAGACTAGAATTTTGTATAATAAGTTTCGTTGAAATCGGTTCGGATTTAGATATAGCACCCATATATATTTTCCTAAGATTTCATAAAAATGGTGCACCAAACTCCCAAGGTCTGATCGATTTAGGCGAAATCGTATTAAATTGAGTTTAGAATGGTGTGTGTTAAGTTTCATTGATTGCTTCAGATCGCTTTAGATTTAGATATAGCTCCAATATATATTTTCGTCCGATCTGATATAAATGGTGTACCAAACACCCAAAGTTTGTCTGATTAATACGAAATTTTGTACAGAATATTAAATTATGTTTAGAATGACAGGTATTAATCGCTTCAGATATAGCTCCCATATATATTTTCCGCGGATTTTAGGTAAGTGGTGTACCAAAGGTTGGTTCGATTGTGGCGAAATTTTAGAAAGACCTGAGTTAAATTTCGTTGAAATCGATTAAGATTTATATATAGCTCCCATATATATTTTCCGCCGATTTTAGGTAAATGGTGCACCAAGGACTCCAGGTTTGTTCGATTGTGACGAAATTTTGCACAGCGTTCCGTATTCAGGCTAGAATGACATGTGTTAAGTTCCATTGAAATCGCTTCCAATTTAGATATACCTCCCATATACATTTTGATCCGATTTCATGTAAATTGTTCGAAAAAGATCCAGGCTTGTTCAATTTACCGGAAATGTTGTATAACGTACCGTATTGTGTCTAGAATAACGCGGAAATCGGCACAGAATTAAATATAGCTTCTATATATAATGGTGAAGCATAGACCCAAGAACCCAAAAAATTACATCTCTTCTGAGCTTAATGAGGTTTAGTTGACTGCTGTTGACAAGTCGGTGCTTCAGAGGCACAGTACAATTATGAAGAAAGCAGTCACAAGTGGAATCCCCAAAGCTAGACGACAACAATACGTCTTCGAGAAAAATCGAAAGCTATAACCGAGAAGGAAATTTTAGAAATTAGGAATCACGTGAAGGGTCGTGAAGAAAAATGGATGAGACAATCCACACAGAGTCGTAATCTTCAAACCTTTGTGGAAAACGCTACAACCAAAAGGGCGAAACCCTGGACAAAGAAGACTGCCTACGATACGTCGACAAAAACTCAAAAAGATGACGTGGATGTATGATAGAGGCTATCCAAACACATCTCTAAGGAAACTCCTAGTCGAAAGAATTCCAACCTCGCGTACAGCGGTAACCAACGTCGAGACCTCTAGGTTGTGACTAATTATAACCACATTACGGAATCAGAAACCCGGAATTAGAATAGCAACGCTATTTTAGCAGTAGCTGATGTGGCAGTGAAGAGGATGAGATCTACCGTGAGACAGGAGAATTGAACCTTCGGTTTCCCATGCCTTGATCGCGGCAGAGAAGGGAAATGGGAAGATTTCAAAGGGAAGGCGAAAGTCGGGTCAAGGTAAGACTTCATTTGCTAAGCCAAGCCCGAAACATTCCCAAAATACAAGTAGGCAGATGACTACTAGAGATTAGCGCTGAGCCCAATGGGCACATCAGCGAAAGTCATTGACAGATGCTCGATCGTCAACTCAAGATCATCTTCATCTCGGTCGAGGCAGATTGTCGGAGCTTATTTTTTCGAAGGATTACACTTTATAAAGGGGTCAAGGTAATAATCTGTCGAAATAAAGAGTCTGTCGATTTCCTTGAGAAGTCGAGGATTTAAAAAAAAAATCAGGACCCAAGTAAGGAGTTACGTACAAATCCGAACAATGCGTGATTTTTTAACATATTTTTAAAGATAGTTTTTTTGGGTCCAGTCAAGGCGTAGATTTTTTAACTAATATTTATTCAGGATACCACTAAGGCCAAGCCGTGAATTTAAAAAAAAAATATTTTTAAGGCGTCCAACCTAGACGTGCATTTAAAAAAAATATTTTTCAGGGTACATGCAAGGCGTAGATTTTCAAAAATATATATTTATTAGGTTCCAACAAAAGCATAGATTTTTAAACAATATGTTTTAAGGTTCAACAAAAGCGTGGGTCTAAAAAAATATTTTTTCAGGGCATGGGTTTCCAACCAATGCGTGAATTTAAAAGAAAATTGTTTCAGTGTCCAACTAAGGAGTGGATTTAAAAAAAAAAAAAATATGGAATTCAAACAAGTCTTGGATGTTTGAAGATCATTTTTTCAAGGACTAAAAAAGGCTTTGATTTGTAAAGAATATTTTCCAGGGTCCCAGACAAAGTTTGGATTTTTAAAGAATATGTTTTAGGTGATATGACTTCTTCGTATATACAAATATACATACATTATATTTACATAAACAAAAATGAAATATTTACAAATAAATTAAATAAATAGAAATTGCAATGTATTTACAAACAAATATATATATATAAATAAAAGAAAAAATAATGCTCAAGTGTTTTTTTTTCAATTATTTTGTATAAAACTTGATCGGAATGAAATATATTTACATATGACCATTGAATTTCAATACTACTACTTCTGAGGGATGGGGAAAGAAGCTTACCTACACTACATAGAAAATTCCCTTTCCAAGATAGAAAGAACAACTAAATCATACTTAAAATGTTTCAATTTACTTTTTCCCATTCAGATTAGACCAAATCCAAACATCTATAAAATTGCTACGAATTTCTGACTCAGACAGCGGATCTTCAAAACCCATGCCAGTTACAATTTGATGCAAGGGCTTGTGACCGTGTTTGAACTTCTTAATAGGATTTATGGGAACTATAAAAAGAAGAGAAAAATAGGAAATAAATAAGAAGAGGAAAAGGCGAAGAAATACAAGACGGAGAGTGAGAGTGTGTGAGAGAGAAAGAGACAATTGAAGAATTCCGAAATAATTAGTATATAGTAAATGTAGTAAAAGAGAAACATTTCAAAAACGCTCTCAGAGTACAAAAAAATTTGAAAAGTTCAGGAACGGAAATATAGTAAATATGCCAAAATTAGATGGCAATACATCAAAATAAACATAACAGTCAATCAGAAGTAGGCATTCCTGTTTACCATTTTATGCGGCCAAATTTCTCGAGTAAAAAGTTTACAAAGAGAACGCCATTTTGTTTTGTGTTCTCTTAAATTTGATTCAATGTTTTGACAGTTTTGTGGGTTCAGGAATGGTTTATGAGTAATAAGTTCCAAAAATTGTAAAATTAGTAGATTCTTTTACGTTCTGGAATGAAACTATAATGTTTTATTTGAATTATCAATTTGAGATACCTAAATACGTGTACCGACTGTCATACGTAAGTAAATTCTATTGCAATTAATAAAATTTGGAAAAAATTTCCAATTCCAAAAATTGTTATATAAATATATTTTATGAAATTAACCGATTCTAAAATATTACACTGCATATATTTGTAAAAGACCGAATACATAATATTGAATTCATGCAATTTTTTCAGGGTCTAACCAAGGCGTGGATTTTTTAAAGAATATTTTTTTCAAGGCCTGCCCAAGGCGTGGATTTTGTAAAGAAGACTTTTTCAGGGTCCTTTACAAGGCGTGGCTTTTTAAAGAAGACTTTTCAGGGTCCTTTACAAGGCGTGGATTTTTTAAAGAACACTTTTTCAGGGTCCTTTACAAGGCGTGGATTTTTTAAAGAATATTTTTTCAGGGTCCTTTACAAGGCGTGGATTTATTAAAGAATATTTTTTCGAGGGTCTAACCAAGGCGTGGATTTATTAAAGAATATTTTTTCAGGGTCTAACCAAGGCGTGGATTTTATAAAGAATATTTTTTCAGGGTCTAACCAAGGCGTGGATTTTATAAAGAATATTTTTTCAGGGTCTAACCAAGGCGTGGATTTTATAAAGAATATTTTTTCAGGGTCTAACCAAGGCGTGGATTTTATAAAGAATATTTTTTCAGGGTCTAACCAAGGCGTGGATTTTTTAAAGAATATTTTTTCAGGGTCCTTTACAAGGCGTGGATTTATTAAAGAATATTTTTTCAGGGTCTAACCAAGGCGTGGATTTATTAAAGAATATTTTTTCAGGGTCTAACCAAGGCGTGGATTTATTAAAGAATATTTTTTCAGGGTCTAACCAAGGCGTGGATTTATTAAAGAATATTTTTTCAGGGTCTAACCAAGGCGTGGATTTTTTAAAGAATATTTTTTCAGGGTCCTTTACAAGGCGTGGATTTATTAAAGAATATTTTTTCAGGGTCCTTTACAAGGCGTGGATTTATTAAAGAATATTTTTTCAGGGTCCTTTACAAGGCGTGGATTTATTAAAGAATAGTTTTTCAGGGTCCTTTACAAGGCGTGGATTTATTAAAGAATAGTTTTTCAGGGTCTATACAAGGCGTGGATTTATTAAAGAATATTTTTTCAGGGACTTTAGATGCGTGGATTTTTTAAAGAATATTTTTTCAAAGACTTTACAGGCGTGGATTTTTTAAAGAATATTTTTTCAGAGGATTTTTTAAAGAATATTATTTTTAGGACTTTAGAGGCGTGGATTTTTTAAAGAATATTTTTTCAGGGTCTTTAGAGGTGTGGATTTTTTAAAGAATATTTTTTCAGGGTATTTAGAGGCGTGGATCGTCTGTCCGTCAGTCTGTCAATGTATTTTTGTGAACAAAGTACAGGTCGCATTTATGATCTGATGTGTATGAAATTCGGCACAGTTCACCAAACTTCCAATATTTGAGCGATTCTGCACAGCGCATTGAATCAAGTCCATACTTATGTATGCGAAGTTTTATTGGAATCGGTTCAGATTTATATATAGCTCCCATATATAGTTTCGTCCGATTTTTGGTGAATGATACACTAAACTCCCAATATTTGTCCGATTGCATAGCGAATGCAATTGAGGAGAAATGATGTGTGATATGGTTTGTTGAAATCGGTTCAGATTTTGATATAGGTCTTATATATTTTTTCGTTCGATTTTAAG